>NW_027102682.1:0-234261 GCF_036373705.1 Amia ocellicauda
AAATCGAGTTCAATTATGACGTCAGAGAGGCGCTTTAACCCGACGCACAGGATGCGGATTCAGTGCGTCATGGATCCGCATGGAAGCAGCCGTGTGAGTATGAGTTAGCGCTGCAAATGTGCAAATGCGTGTCTGTTAAGATGAATGTGCTTATGAATTTATGAATGTGCTTATTTAGATGTGAGTCCCATAGGCTGTACTGGACAATAGTGTTGAACTTAATGTAAGACGCATTTCATATTGTGGACAATAGAAACTTCGGTTGTGAGGCTTTTGTTTTAGTGTATTTGTGACAAACCTGACATGTGTTTGCCTCCCTGCTGGATAAATTTACAATATTGCGATGCCTGCATCTCTTGCCTTGCAATGGAAACTGTCTTTGAACATTGGGATTCATATTTGAGTTGGCCATACTGAACTATACATCACTGCATTGTTTTATTTTAAATATTGTTGTTATTGTTTAAAAATACACTTTATAATTCTTTGACTTGATTTTCTTCACTCTAATGCACCAATGGTCAGCATACTGTGCTTATTCACACAAAATAATACAATCGATAAAGTGAAATTAAATGTAACCCAGAATTCTTCTGTTTTAATTTAGTATCAGTACACCTCCAATTCAACATGGAGCATTTTGAGGCCTTAGGTGAGTTGGCTATTTGTTTTGAGTCCTTTTTACTGATTCGTAATAAGAAATAAATATAGCTGCAAGCAGCAATGTAGGGGGCCAAGCATATGTGGAGTGATGTGACATATTTAACAGACTTAAGGGTTTCAGCCATGATGAGATTCAAACCCAGGTCTCACACACCACAGTGCAGTGATCGAACCACAACGCAGAATGGCCCAGGCTTCATAATATGGCTTCGGAACTGCTACACTATGATAATGCTAGTACATGAATATTGAAACTAATAAAGCTATAAGCAGCCAAACATCTGTAGGGCTATATCGTGTTTAACCAGGGGTTAAATTGGGATTTGTTATGTGGGGGGCTCTGTGGTTTCAGGCTTTCCAGGGGTGCACATGTGTATGCAAAGCCTACAAAATCTTATCAATTGACAAATTGTAAAATATAACAAGTTGAGAGAGCCCTCTGCTATGAACACTAACATGCTGATCAAAATCATTCTAGATGCTGGCAGTGTGCAAATGTACATCTGATGACAATACAATCTTTCTGTAGGCCTGTGCCCTCTCCTTTGTGTTAGTATCAAATATAGGAATGATGTAACCATTAAAGGAGAGAATAGAAATACAAAATATTAAGTAGAACAGTCTTTTTATTAGGAAAATTAAACTGGACTTGATAAAATCGTTTGAATACACCATACAGAGGCGGCCTGGGACTAAAAAGTGGTCCTGGACTTTCTAGCACAGAACGGCCCATGGTACCCAGTCCGCAACACACCGAACAGTCCGTCCGACACCATATGATCTGAAACTGGAGAACAGCAGGCGTGTAGGTGCTAGAGCATGCTAGTATGCTGCCGGACCTGAACAAATGAAAAGTGTTCAGGAGACCTAGGGGTTGAGTTTCAAATTTCGTGATTTATTTTCACGAATAAAAACGTTTCAAAAGCATTGGCTTTTGCTTCACAAATCTCACCCTGTGGCAACAAGCAGGCAGCCTACTGTACATGTTAAGTAGTGACTAACACAGGCCTAGCCTACCTTTTGAAGTCGTCTGTAAGCTTCCTCCTCTTTACCTCACTCATATCTTTTACCTCTGAAACTTTGAGATCGGATCATCGGTAGGAAATGAATTTGCGACGTACAGTCTTGTATAATACGAGTGCAAGAAAACATAAATTAAGTGACTTAACCTAATGTACACTTCACGACAAAGTGGCGGGAGCAGAAACATCACTCCGATTCCCTGTGGCTAACGCTACCGAAGATTTTTTGAAGCTCTGATGTAATCTTGTAACCTTTGGGGGCGCACCTCATTTATTATGTGCCACAAAAGCAACGCTTTTGAATCAGTGCTTGAATTAGTAAGAATGATAACGGTGTACAAAATATATATCCTATATTGTTGAAAATGAATGAGGAAAGTTGTAAGCCTATGGGCCGGGGCTCAGCCCCGAACGGCCCCGGCCCAATTTAACCGCCGTGTTTAACATACTTTTCAGTTTACATTAACTAAAGTCTTTTTTATTCTTACAATGAATACATAGACAATATAAAATTGTTAACCATTTCAATATTTGTAAAGATTACTATTGGTTAAATTTGTATTGGTAGTACAGCTCCCTCTCTTTTTTCAGGTACACGTTATACATTCATGTGGATCGCTTCATAAATGTACTCTATTATAAATCCAAGCCTTAATAGCAAGCTCCCCAGTGGCGCAGTTGGTAATGGCACAACATGCAAGACTAAGAGATGTTCTCGTATCTTGTACATGTCAACACCTGCATGTGTCTGAGTTCTTGTGATCGAATCCTGCTGAAAGGTTGGCTTGATGGTTGGGTTTTGGAGTATGTGGTCTGTACTGGAAGTCCCTACAAGTGGTGGCATTTTCTGTGATTGATAGATGTGTTATCTAAATGGATTGGATGACGTTTGTGAAAGTACAGACAAATGTAGTTTTATACATCTTTTTTATTTTATTTACAAATCTGAATATAGGTCATAACACGAAGTCATGCACCAAGTTTCACATCTGTCCCATTAGCGGTTTTGGAGAAGAAGATGATTGAATATTGTCTAATAATTGTCATTAATCCAATATTGGCACCAAACGATAAGGCGTATGAGCTTCAAATTTGTTGAGGGACAACGTCATATAGGTATCCAGTCGAGTAGTTTTAATTTTATGGCAATTTCAAATATATGGCGGAATAATAATAATAATAATAATAACTAGAAGTTGCATGCAACTTTTAAGGCATCCATGTATCAGTAGGTTTCAGATTTCAGCAGGCATTTGTAGTTTAAATGCATATGTTATTAAATGTGTTATTTTCAGTTTCAATCCAATGTAGCATACATTTGCGGTTTTAATTTGTTGTCATTTGAAGTATGTATTCAAAGTCAGTGGACTTTAATATCAATTCCTTCATTGTTTGCTTCAGTGATGTAAGGTTCAATTGTATTTTTCACTTGGTGAAATTCTGTCCAGTAGTTTTCATTTTATGGCCATTTGAAATATATGGCAGAATAATAATAATAATAATCCGACCAATTACAAAAGGTTGTCCAACAACTTCGTTGCTTGGCCCCCTAATAATACAGTCCTCAGTTTGGAAATACAAATATAGCAGTCCCTTTAAATATCTGGTATTTGGATGTCATCTGCACGTGTGTTTATGGAGTATCCTACAGAGTAATTAAGACATGAGGTCTGTGCTTAATTGAAGACTCCAGTGACAGACAGCAGAATGTCTGAATATTTGTTTGTTGGTATTGTCTCCTCAGTGAAGATGTTTGATCTTCAGCGGGCCCTTGAATCAGGCGCCACTGAGCAGCAGGTGCTGGAGAAAGTGGTGGCTTTCTCCGACGTGGCCGACCCAGAAGACTTCTTTTTGTGGGGTGTCGGTTTCTTGAGAAGAGACCACGAGGTGCGACTCCTTTGATCTGTCTGTCAGTAGGAATCATGCCTTCTTTCTTCTTTGTTTCTTCTTCCAGATTTGTGTTTTCTGCAGCTTATAAAGTGTGTACATGGTGTGATTGAGTTTTTGGAAATCCATACAGCTCTCAGTGTCCTTGTGCACAGAGGGTTCAAGGCTGTAATGCTGTCAGTCATGCAGAGAAGAGAGACATTGATCACATCATTCGTGAGCTCTTCCTCCTGTGTTTCTCTGCTCAGGTAGCCCATGAGGCCGTCCTGCAGGCCATGGGAAAGGTGCTGACCAGCCACATTGAAGCCATCAGCCCCTCCACAGCCGGGAAGGCATTCGCTATGGTTTCTGAGAAATTGGGCAGGGATGCGGTGAGTTACTCCCTCCTGTGAGGCGCTCTGAAACGTGCACATTAGACAAAGACCTTCCTGTTTTTTTGTATAATGATTCTTGTCACTCAGAGATGTGCCAGATACACTGCTGTCCCCAGAAAGCCTTCTCAGACTCACCCTCCTCCTCTCGTCTTCCCCTGACCCAGAACGAGCCTCCGGAGAGGCGGCAGGCAGCCAGCGACATCCTGCTGGTGCTGGGGTCCCGGTTTCTCGAGGAGGTCTTGGCAGCTCTGGACATTTTGTTGAGGGCAGATGTGGATGCAGACCCCATGTTGCTGACCACTTTGGGACGTCTGTCACGAGCAAATGGTGAGTCTGCCTGCTGCTTCGATTCCTGAAGCCACTGTGCTTTGCCGAAGCCTGGCACAAAAGGGAACTGACCTGTTTTATTCACCTGACCCTAACCGCCTTCTGTGTGTGTGCAGTGTCTGGAATGGTGCCCCATCTCAGGGACATTATCCAGAGCCTGATGCCCCTGCTGAACGGGGTCACCGAGTCTGAGGTCAGGATGGCGCTGTGCTCAGGTGAGTGAGGGTTGCAGCTGACTCCTGGAATGACAGATATCCGTGACGCGTGTGTCTCATGGATATTGACCCCGGAGTCTGTTTATCATTTCCCAGTGCTCACAGACTTCTCCGAAAGCATTCAGGACTTCTTTTCTGGCCCCAGAGGGAGCTCTGACCCGACCCTGAGGAAGCAGGACTTCTTTCCAATCCTGGACACCGTTTACTCATCTTTTCAGATGTGGAACAGGTTCGAACGGAACCTGCAGGTACGGGCCGCTGGGAAATGTGATTGTCAAATGTGGACTGGTAAATACGTTGGCCTGAAGTGCAAAACACAACTGCAAAAAGAAAAACACAAAAACAAAAAGCAGAACGCAAATGCAACAGGAAGAACACAAATGCAAAAATCCTGTTTCTGGTAAAAATATTGTAATCGGAGGCATTATCACGTGTAATACACACAATGTTATTTATATGAAATGTCCCTGCACTCTAGCATACATTGGTAAAACAAAAAGGTGTCTTAAGATCAGTGAGCACAGAAGTAGTATACGCAGACAAGATTTATTGAATCCTGTGATTTTTACCGAAAAAACATCCTATTTCATCGTTAAAGTATATATAAGACATCAAGAAGAGGGGGGGGACATCAATCGATTACTGTTACGTCGAGAGACATTTTGGATCTATTGCTTAAATACAATGTCTCCAAAAGGACTTAATGAAGAATTTGACTTGCATCCTTTTCTGTAATGGTGGGGGGAGAATGTATCCTTGTAAACGTATATGGTTCTTATTAGGAATATGATTAATTTTTAAATGAAATTAAGAAATTAACCCTTGCTTATGTTTAACAAGTTTTTGTTCGATATGAAATTGCATGTATATTATGTGTATTTATTCATGTTTTTTCAAGTGTCATGATCTGATTGTCTAAACCTGTTTTTTATGGTATGGTATTAGAGGGAGCCATGACCTACGCCTCCCTCTAAGCCCTCATGACAAAACAGTGCCAAAACTCGTAAACGAAAAAAAAACGAATGCAAGGAAACTGGCGGTGAAAGCAAAGATTGCAGCATCGCAACCAAAGACAGGGGCTCCAGTGTCTCCTTTAACATTATTTCCTTTCAATTATGTTTTTTTTTTGCTTATGATATAATTACTTTTGTTTACAATTCCATACATTTTGATTTGCTCTCAACATCAATTTTTTCTCAACTTTATTTTTTTATATTTTTTATTTTGAATTCGTTACTTATGGTGCCAATTTGAGCCCCTAAAGAACACAAATGCCAAAAGAAAAACACAGAAAGAAAATGAGAAACACAAAAACGAAAATAATTTTTGTATTTCCTCTGCCAGCTGGTTCTGCCAGGCACAGTGTGTTGGGGAGGGTCAGTTGTCTTCAGGGACAGGATTGCCACAGTATAAATCACTGTAATTCACCCTGTATACTGATAATCCTAACGAGCTGCCGTCACCCACTTGTTCTGAGTTGTTGCTCTTTTGCCCTCTTGGCGTTGCCCACACTGACCGGTCTCTGTGTCCGTCCTGCAGGTCCATGATGCGGTAATCAATGCCTTGGCTTCCCTGACGCCGCTGCTGAGCCCTGCGACTCTCCGGGCCAACCTAAGGGGGCTGATCGACACCACAGTGGTGATGTACAGACAGAGGTCCGACGGTGAAGCTCTGGTCAAGGTACGGCTTTCTGTGCTGACTGGGGTAGCAGGGGTGGGTTTAGATCAGACCGGCTCAGGTTAAAGGCTTGGTTTTATGTTTATGTTCTTATATAGTTTTTAGGTTGATACTTTTTCTTTATTGTAGAACGTGCGCTGCATCATCCTGGCGGCCTTGGGCACGGACCGGAAAATAATCCGCCCCTCTGTGTTCCCCCTGCTAAGGAGCCTGCACCAGGAGGTAGGTCCTATTCTGTGAAACCGCCAACACACCCCGACACACGGGCCCTGTGCAGCCGACTCTGTGCAGCGGGTACGCAGTGACCCTGTCTTTCTCCTTCAGATCCGCGCCCGTCGGGAGAGCCGGCTGCCTGTGGACGCGGTCCTGAGCGTCGTCACACTTCTCGGTAAGTCTCTCTAATTTCACTCAGGAGAGAGTCTTGGTTCTGATCCGCTGGCCTGTGTCGTGTCGTGTCCTCACTGCTCTGTGCTGCTTGCCTTATTCCCACAGCCACCGCCTTCCCAAAGTTGGTCGCCAGTCTGCTTATACAGTTACTGAAGTGCACCAGTGAGCCGAGCCGGGCCGCAGCTGGGGTGATTCTGGCACACCTCCTCAGCGCCGCAGGTACCGTCCTCCCCCCCGTCCCACTGCGCTACGGTGCTCTCAGTGCTGTCTGACCTCCTGCTGTGATCGGCACACACAGACACTCTCAGCCTGTAACCGTATTGTTTCTCCTGATCTCTGTGATTGATTCGTTTTCCTGTCCTTTCCATACCAAACCTCAAATCTGATTACAGGGAACACCCAGCCCATTCCAGGCCAGCCCTCCTTCCCCCGGGACAGCAGCTCCGCCTGCTTTCGTGTCCTGCAGGCCGGTCGAGCCAAGCTGACGAAGCAGGTATGGGCCAGTTTGGAGTCTCTCACGAGAGGAGAGCCCAGCCCGCTGTGTGTACTGTGCTGGGCAGCAGTGTAGTAGACTGAGTGTCTGTCTCCTCTGTCCTCCAGGTCCCTGAGATCTTGGATGCTCTGCAAACCTGCCTGCCCCACCTGGCTGACCGGCAGCTGAGAGTGGTCGCCCGCCTCGTGTCTCACTGCCCGGAGGAGCTCGTCGAGACGTTGCTGAACCGAGCCCTGCCGCTGGACCGAGCCCTGCCGCTGGACCGGTGAGCCTCACAGAAGTGCCTGTCCCTCACACATGATTGGCTCATGTGTCACAGTGTGTCACAGCGAGGAGCTCCCGTGTGTCTCTGTCTCACTGTGTTTCTGTCTCCCCCAGCTCCATCTGTGCGCTATGGAGGGCCTTGAGTTCAGACAGCAAGTTGTCCCGCAAGCTGCTGGCGTTCCTCTTGGGAAAGCTTAGCGCCTCACCTGCTGGGCGCCAGACCCTGGCTGTGAGTACATCTCTCTGTGACGCTTCCAGAGATATAGTGCTGTAAATTGGGTGCCTTCTCTCTGAGTGTGACCCTGTCTGTCTCTCCCGGTGTCAGGTGATTACTGCTGTGCAAGAGTTGCTGGCCGCCCCAGAGCAGAAGAGGCCCTTTCAGAGGGTCTTTCCCCGACTCTTTGGCACCCTACTTCTCCGGATGGGCCTCAGTGAGGACATCAGAGAGACCATGCTGGCCGTGCGGGCCTTGGTGCTACAGGCCCAGCTGGGGACGGTGTCGGAGCAGTTGGAGCAGGAAGAGGCCTGGGCGGAGCTGCCAAGCGCCGAGAGCCACACTGAAGGGGTCCGTCTCCTGGCCAGGTACGGGTATCTCTCCATCACAGGCTGCGCTGACAGGAACGTATTCATATTTACTGTCTCTTCACTGCCTTCCCTTTGTCCTCCAGGGCCATGGCTCAGCACGGCGGCTCGCATCTCCCCGGCATCGTTAAGGTCCTCGTCCCTTTCCTGAGCTCTGACCAGGAGCAGCACAGAGTCGCGTTGACGGCTTTCTTCTCTGAGGTGAGTGCGTCTCTGTTAGCGCTTTTCCACCGACGTGGTGCCGGTGCTGGTGTCGGAGCTGGTGCTTTGCCTGGGAAGCAGCTGAACTTTTTGCGAACTGGGTGTTTGTGCAATTGTTGAAATACAGCAGCAACAACAATATAAATTGTGTTTCTTCATGCGTTTAAACGTTTGGGACGTAAGTATTCCATGTACATTGTCTGCCTTGCAGCTGCTGTGCGGCTCAGAGAAACATTTGAGGGCCATGCTGCTTAAGAACTTGAAGCTCCGAGCCCAGGACCCTTCTGTGCCTGTGAGGTTGCAGCTATTCCAGGGCCTGCAGAGAGCCACGGCCACCCAGGTAAGGACAGTGTGTGGCGCAGGACCGCATGCCGCCGATGTTTCAATTCTTCTCTCGGGGGGTGTCCGTGCTGACGGGGTGCTCTGGGTTTCTCTGTGCAGGTGGAAGAACGGAGCCGGGAGCTGCTGGCCTTCCTCGGCTCGGGCCTGCAGGACGCAGACGTGGCGGACAGGCAGGTGGTCCTGGGAGCTCTGTCCGCCCTCTCGCAGCTCTTGCCCAACCTAAGACGGGACGGCGTCTGCCGGGATGTCCTTGCAGACGTCCTGCTTAGGGTCACTGCGCTCTGGGAAAGAGTGAGTCACTGTTTTGCTCTTCCGGCTCCGTGTCTCAGTGAGAGGTTTAAGTGTCCGGCCTGCAGGCTGTTGTGTTCAGTGTGTCACAGGCTGTGCCTGACCCTCTCTGCTTGTTTCCAGGAGGACGAGGCGCTGCGCTGCGCCGGCGCCACCATGCTGGGGGAATTGTGCCGGTGCCAGGCAGTGACGGCCCACATCAGAGAGGAACTGCAGGAGGCGCTGGTGCGTCTGGTGTTGCACCTCCCAGACTCCAGTCCAAAGGTGTGCAAGGTAAGGGCAGCTCAGTGGGCCGGGCATACCCAGGAGGGCCTGCAGCGGTTTTTAAGAATATAAGAAGAGTTACAAACATAGAATTTGAGACCTTGCGGTCAGATTGTGCCGCTATGTCATGGCATCAGTGCCGAGTGTTGAGGCTAAGCTTTTATCTCTTGTGCAGACCTACCACCTGACCCTCAACAACACTGGGTCAGTGCCAGAACTCGGCACCATCAGCAGACTGATCTACAAGAACAAGCAGGAGCAGGGTTTGGACTTTCGTACCTTCCTGGATGACCTTGCATTCTGGGTAAGGACAGTGTGGCCATTGTGTTGTGTATGAAGGACAGAGAGATGCTGCATGTTTGTGGCTCTTGAGTTACAGGTCTGCTGAGAGTCACAGAATCTGACTCCCTGTCTTCTCTAGGCGTCTAATTTCCCAGAGGCCCTGGGCTGGTCCTTCAGCTGCGCCCTGGACTGCCTGAGCAGCCGCTTTCCTGGAGTCAGAGCCTGCGCTGCCATCTTTACAGGTGAGGAGATGAGACACCTGGGCAGGATGTGGGCCCATGATGGAGCTCACAGGCACACTGTAGCCAAGATGTGTCCTGAATTGTGACTCAGTGTTGCTCTCTCTGACCCACAGAGTGCCTGATTAAAAACGCCCCGCAGTCCCTCCTCAGTCGTCGATGGATGGATCAGAGCATCGCAGGTAACGCAGCCCTTGAGTGCGTCAGTGTGTTACCGCGTCACTGCTGCTCTGGTCCTGGCTGTGTGTAAAGAGCCAATCTTTGTTGCCGGGCTGGAGTAGAGTGTGTCGGCCTGTCGCTGTGCCCTCTCTGTCACTTCAGCGCTGTGTGTTCAGCTCATCCTCTCCCTGTGTCTCTAGCTCTGACGCGGGCCCTTCAGGAGGAGAGCGACGCACAGGCAAGGAGCTGCGCCTCTCAGGCCCTGGAGTACTGCACTGCCTCCCAGCGCCAGAGGCCTGCGAAGGTGCCTGTGTGGAAGAGGCTCTTCTGCTGCCACCCATGAGAAGAGGTGAGGAGATGAGGTCTCCCCCTCAGCAGCTGCACAGGGTAACTGAGTGTCCTCTGACACACTGCTGTGTAGATGTATGACACTGTGGTCTCAGACACCCAAGTGTTTTCGATATACTGTGTAGGTGTGTTCTATAATTTCAATATTTAAGGTATTAAAATCACGCATAGATTGAAAATGTCAGACGAAATGTGGCCCCACATGCTTGTGTCCCTTATAATGAACTTTTGTGGTACAAATTCTCTAAACTTCACCAGCTAGGCTAGTTTTTTCAAATGCACATAATTCCTTCATTTCTTGTGGTATTTTCACCCAACAACTTCTCCAAATTTAAATAGGAGTGGTATTTCAACTAGCAATTTTCAAAAAAGATTTCCCATAGACTTTATTGCAGGAAAAAGGCCAATAGGTCAACATTTCAAAAAACACATTTTGTTTTTGTGAAAAAACTTAGTAGTAGTGTAATAGTTTGTCTAATCATGATCAACTATGCAGAATATTATATTACAGGTTGTCCAGTTTCATTTGATGAGTGTCACATACCTGTACTCCTTATAATGTCCATATTAAACACTTGCACACCTCAGAAGCTCAACCAGGGGCAAATGGGTGTAAAGAGTTATTACCATGTTGAATAAAACAGGAATCTGTACGAATGGAAGACGGTTGCTCTGCACGTGTGTAACGATCACATGTCACAGCACCTGAAATTAATCAATCAATGGATATGACTATTAACTGTTAAAACCATAAAAGCACATGGAACAGTAGTCACTTTTGAATACTTGTCTTTAAAGGCCCAGGGGAATCAAACTGGTTTCACGTTCGATGTATAAAATATCACTCGAGACTAATCGACAATCCAGCGTGTTTATTTCAGAGGGATCTGTTTTATGAGTGAGATGTCCGGCTCAGAAACGGATCAAAGAAAGCCAAGTGTGGAAAAAATCATCATTACTAATTGCAGTGAAGTTTCCAGTACTGTAAAAGACAAACATTACAAACACTTCACCTTCCTCCGGGCTTTCCCGGGTGACTCCGTCGTCGGAAACATTCCGTTAAAGACACTAAAAATACAATTACAGTCACAAGGCAGCTTGAATTAAACATGTCTGAACACGGAAGACACGCTTCACAACACGTGACATGCTTCTGGGTGGAAGATATTAGTGTACTGAGAGCTCTATATGTGCATTGTTTCTATTGAATAGATATTCAATTGAGAACCAATGAACATTCAACCACTCAGTCCCAGTCTGCTCTCTGCGCTGTACTAAAGACTCTCTCCTCCTTCCTACTGTAGAGAATGCCATCCCTGCTCGCCCGTCGGGACAGCATGGACAGGGGTGACACTGATTTTCATCACGACTCCTGTTCTCACACCATGCGGAAAGACGCTGTGTGTCTCCGTTTCAGAGCTGCAGAGGCTGCGCAGGCATGCAGGTGAGTCTGTTTGTGCTCCACATCCTCAGCAGTCTGGAGGGTCTTAAACACATCTGTGAACATGGAGGCAATATCGCAGGACTGTGCTGTGAAGACTGAGTCACAGTCACAGGTTACATCACAGCTGTTGCCATGAGTCTAATAGTGTGTCTTGTAGACTTTATATCAACCTTTTCAATACATGACATTTGAATCCTGCAAAACAACCACTTATGACTCTTAACTCCTGTAGCTCAGTATAGAGCGCGAGCTGCAGAGCCCCAGTGCCAGGCAGTGCTGATGGTATAAACTCCTCTCTATAAACGCACTGCTTTCTCTCCTCTCTGCTCCACAGTGGATGTGACTCTGGACCCCAATACAGCTCATCCCAAACTCATCCTGTCTGAGGATGGGAAGCAACTGAGACCTGGAGACAAACCGGCTGTCCCTGACAATCCGGAGAGGCTTGATCTTGGTCCCTGTGTCCTGGGGAAGGAGGGCTTCAGTTCAGGCAGACACTACTGAGTCCTGATGATTAGTGTAAAAACGGAGAACCACTGATCATCTCTCCTGTCCGCCACAGATCCTGTGTAATAACAGTGAGATTCAGATCCGTGCATCACAGGGGGTGACTGTATACTGAGACACTGAGACGCACATTATATACTGAGATACCAAGACACTGAGACACACACACTGTATACTGAGACACTGAGACGTGCACTACAGTGGGGGAAAAAAGTATTTGATCCCCTGCTGATTTTGTATGTTTGCCCACTGACAAAGAAATGATCAGTTTATAATTTTAATGGTAGATGTATTTTAACAGTGAGAGACAGAATAACAACAACAAAATCCAGAAAAACGCATTTCAAAAAAAGTTATAAATTGATTTGCATGTTAATGAGGGAAATAAGTATTGGACCCCTTCGACTTAGTACTTGGTGGCAAAACCCTTGTTGGCAATCACAGAGGTCAGACGTTTCTTGTAGTTGGCCACCAGGTTTGCACACATCTCAGGAGGGATTTTGTCCCACTCCTCTTTGCAGATCCTCTCCAAGTCATTAAGGTTTTGAGGCTGATGTTTGGCAACTCGAACCTTCAGCTCCCTCCACAGATTTTCTATGGGATTAAGGTCTGGAGACTGGCTAGGCCACTCCAGGACCTTAATGTGCTTCTTCTTGAGCCACTCCTTTGTTGCCTTGGCTGTGTGTTTTGGGTCATTGTCATGCTGGAATACCCATCCACGACCCATTTTCAATGAGGGAAGGAGGTTCTCACCCAAGATTTGACAGTACATGGCCCCGTCCATCGTCCCTTTGATGCGGTGCAGTTGTCCTGTCCCCTTAGCAGAAAAACACCCCCAAAGCATAATGTTTCCACCTCCATGTTTGACGGTGGGGATGGTGTTCTTGGGGTCATTCCTCCTCCTCCAAACACGGCGAGTTGAGTTGATGCCAAAGAGCTCGATTTTGGTCTCATCTGACCACAACACTTTCACCCAGTTCTCCTCTGAATCATTCAGATGTTCATTGGCAAACTTCAGACGGGCCTGTACATGTGCTTTCTTGAGCTGGGGGACCTTGCAGGCACTGCAGGATTTCAGTCCTTCACGGCGTAGTGTGTTACCAATTATTTTCTTGGTGACTATGGTCCCAGCTGCCTTGAAATCATTAACAAGATCCTCCCGTGTAGTTCTGGGTTGATTCCTCACCGTTCTCATGATCATTGAAACTCCACGAGGTGAGATCTTGCATGGAGCCCCAGACCGAGGGAGACTGACAGTTATTTTGTGTTTCTTCCATTTGCGAATAATCGCACCAACTGTTGTCACCTTCTCACCAAGCTGCTTGGCGATGGTCTTGTAGCCCATTCCAGCCTTGTGTAGGTCTACAATCTTGTCCCTGACATCCTTGGACAGCTCTTTGGTCTTGGCCATGGTGGAGAGTTTGGAATCTGATTGATTGATTGCTTCTGTGGACAGGTGTCTTTTATACAGGTAACAAGCTGAGATTAGGAGCACTCCCTTTAAGAGAGTGCTCCTAATCTCAGCTCGTTACCTGTATAAAAGACACCTGGGAGCCAGAAATTTTGCTGATTGATAGGGGATCAAATACTTATTTCCCTCATTAACATGCAAATCAATTTATAACTTTTTTGAAATGCGTTTTTCTGGATTTTTATGTTGTTATTCTGTCTCTCACTGTTAAAATACACCTACCATTAAAATTATAGACTGATCATTTCTTTGTCAGTGGGCAAACATACAAAATCAGCAGGGGATCAAATACTTTTTTCCCTCACTGTATTTCAATTTTTTTCAAGATTTCTCAATAAATGAATTATGGATACATATTTCTTGTTAATGTTTACTTGTTTTTTATGTCTGATTGATGTCTTTTGATCAATAAGTAATGGTTTCTCATTCATTATTTCTATTTTATTTCAATAAGTAATGATTACAATTTTTTATATTTGTCCCTGTTTTACACGAAATTAGTAATAGACACTTATTCCTGGTTTCAGATTTTCAACAAAGAACATGTACATAGTTTATTATCTCTAAAAAACGGTTTCCCAAAAAATAAGAAATGGTTACTTATTCCTTATTTCTGTTTCCCAATTTTCCAAATACAGTGATGGTTACTGATTGCTACGTTTTGTATTTGGTTACTTTTTCAGTTTGCCTGTTTTTTTAATGAAATAAAAAAAAAATTCTGTTTCTAGACTCATGAAGAAACAAGCAATGGCTACCTATTCCTTCTTTGTTTCCTGGATCTCAGAAAAAAAGGAATGGTTACTTATTTCAGTTTTCAGTTCTCAGAAAACAAGGAATTGTTTCTTCTTTGTTTCCTGGTTGTCAAAACATAAGGAATGCTTACTTATTTCCGTTTCCCTGTTGCTAATACATTTATAAGAAGCGTACGTTTCTACACAGAAATGAAATACTCCTTCCTGAAGTTTGTGGAAATGACGTTTATTTTTCACGGTTAGCAATAAAGCTACATGTAACATGGTGTCTTCCATTAAGCTTTAGTAAAATTGCCAATTTGTTTGTAGTCTATTTACATGACATGCATGCTGTAGACTCATTCATTGACTTTCCACATGTGTTGACACTTTCTACTTCTGTACGACCTGTTCTTGAACATGGAGGAGGATACAGAATTAGTTACAAAATGGTCTCGTGGAAGAAAAACACACCTAAGGAATTGCAAGAAGACTTTGCAATTCCAGGAGTAAAATAAAAACAACCGGATTACAAGACAGCCAGTTCCTCTTACACTTCATGTAAGCATGTTATGCTTTATATAAAGATATGTTGTTTTTTGTTTTCAGTTTCAGATGAGTACCACAATGAATATTACGCTACTATTTGATAATATATTTATTTTCCTTCAAAAAATTATATATGGTGTTGAACCTATTTTTTACTTGGTGTACTACATTGATAAGCCATCTTATACCTGTCTGCTATAATAATAATAATAATCATCATCATCATAATAATCACAGTAATAATAATACTAGACACCGGTATGATGTTTATGTCATTATTAGATAACCTGCAGTTTGTTCATTTATGTCTGTTTTAATTCATCATGCATGCTCACTGGCACATGTAGATACATTACTGTAATTACTTACACACATTAGTTTATTTTCCTCCGCTTATTATTTGTTATCATTAGGCTTGATTATAACAATAATAATACTAGTATTTTTAATGTATGTAAAGGGCTGTACGTTTTATTTTACTTTTTCTTAATGACCAAATAGCCTGAAATTATTACATTGTCCCAATATGTACGGTGTGTTACGCAAATTATATTAGCATGGTCTCACTGGGTAATATGGAGCAAAACGCCCAATCTGGTAAAAGTGTGCTCTACACAGGATTTTGAACCAACAACCTTTCAGTTGTCAGTCCAGAATAATAATCAACACAGCTGCATCATAATCATAGTAACAGTAATGGTTTATTTTGTCATATATTTACATTGACAACAAATATTATTATAATTGAATACGGTTTTGTCAAATTCTAATTCAGAAGGGCTGTATTGGCATGGCGAGGTTATGCAAGTATTGCCAAAGCATTTACAGCAAAGGACTGAAGGTAACATAGATTAAGTACAAAACATAATACAGGATACTGATTGTACATTTAAAAGAATAAACATTAAAAGACAAAGAAAATCTATTTTAAAAGAAAAACATACCTACAATTAGGTCCATGAATATTTGGACAGTGACACAATTGTCATCATTTTGGATCTGTACAACACCACAATGGATTTCAAAGGAAACAATCCAGATATTCTTTAAGTGTAGTCTTTCATCTTTAATTTGAGGGTACTAACACCCATTTTTATATGTGTCCCCCCAATTTTAGGGGCTCAAAAGTATTTGGACAAAGTAACATAATCCTGAATTAAATTGTTAGTTTCAATACTTGGTTACAGATCCTTTGCAGATAATGAATGTTGAAGTGTGGAACCCATAGCCATCACCAGATGCTGTGTTTAGTCCCTGGTGATGCTCTGCAAGGCCTGCAGCTGTCTTTAGTAGTGCCTCTTTGTTCTTGTGGCGTTTTGTCTTCAGTTTTGCCTTAGAAATCAAAACAAACCGGTCAGAGAGATAGCAAAAACATTGGCTGTGGAAAAATCTACTATTTGGCAACTTCTTCAAAAGAAAGAACGCACTGGTCAGCTCAGGAACACCAAAAGGCAACGGAAAACAACTGTGGCAGAAGACAGAAGGATTATTTCGCTGGTGAAGAATAACCCCTATACAAGGTGCAGGGCATAACCTGTATGTGGTAGGGTTATCAAACACAGCACTGCTGTCTGCAACATTGGAACACCAAGTGGCCCTTCTAAACGTCTCCAGAAAGGAGAGAGACACAACTTCGTCATCGTAACATATAAGACGACCACGAAGGGACTCGAACCCTTGATCTTCTGATCCGAAGTCAGACGCCTTATCCATTAGGCCACGCAGTCCTGAATAGTGCAGGGCCACGGCCCTTCATGTTTCAGAAAGGCGAATGCGCTACGCCGACCTCAATGAATCCTTAGTTATATACATATGTTCAAGAACGTTTCTGTAGCTCATGTAAATCAAGTCACACGACAGGCCTTGAAGTTTTCTGTCAGTTTGAAAGTTTTGCTCCTGACAATCCTTTTTGTATTGTGGCATAGTGGCTGTCACAGTGGAAAGTAAGTTGTCCACAGTTGGATGCAAGCTTGCCTGAAGCACAGGAATGAACTTACTCTCGACGTTCCATGTAAAGACTGAAGAAGTGGGCTTTACCTCTGAGGGCAGGGGAATTAGCTCAGGTGGTAGAGCGCTCGCTTAGCATGTGAGAGGTAGCAGGATCGATGCCTGCATTCTCCAGTCTCCAGGCATTTGTGTGCCAGTCTCGGCAGTGCAGCTCACTTTTCTTGCTGTAGGCTGCAGACGCGGAGGCTCACGTCCAGGTGCAACGAACTGTCATCTTATCAGACACCTCTGTGAAGTTGATTCCTTATTCCTTATTTATAAAAAAAATGAGTAATGGTTACTTATTCCTTATTTCTTATTGCTTACGTTTCAAAAATTAAGTAATGCTTACGTGTTACTTATTTGTGATTCTCAAAATAAGTAATTATTAAATATTTCAATTTTTTTCAAGATTTCTCAATAAATGAATTATGGATACATATTTCTTGTTAATGTTTACTTGTTTTTTATGTCTGATTGATGTCTTTTGATCAATAAGTAATGGTTTCTCAATCATTATTTCTATTTTATTTCAATAAGTAATGATTACAATTTTTTATATTTGTCCCTGTTTTACACGAAATTAGTAATAGACACTTATTCCTGGTTTCAGATTTTCAACAAGAACATGTACATAGTTTATTATCTCTAAAAAACGGTTTCCCAAAAAATAAGAAATGGTTACTTATTCCTTATTTCTGTTTCCCAATTTTCCAAATACAGTGATGGTTACTGATTGCTACGTTTTGTATTTGGTTACTTTTTCAGTTTGCCTGTTTTTTTAATGAAATAAAAAAAAAATTCTGTTTCTAGACTCATGAAGAAACAAGCAATGGCTACCTATTCCTTCTTTGTTTCCTGGATCTCAGAAAAAAAGGAATGGTTACTTATTTCAGTTTTCAGTTCTCAGAAAACAAGGAATTGTTTCTTCTTTGTTTCCTGGTTGTCAAAACATAAGGAATGCTTACTTATTTCCGTTTCCCTGTTGCTAATACATTTATAAGAAGCGTACGTTTCTACACAGAAATGAAATACTCCTTCCTGAAGTTTGTGGAAATGACGTTTATTTTTCACGGTTAGCAATAAAGCTACATGTAACATGGTGTCTTCCATTAAGCTTTAGTAAAATCGCCAATTTGTTTGTAGTCTATTTACATGACATGCATGCTGTAGACTCATTCATTGACTTTCCACACGTGTTGACACTTTCCACTTCTGTACGACCTGTTCTTGAACATGGAGGAGGATACAGAATTAGTTACAAAATGGTCTCGTGGAAGAAAAACACACCTAAGGAATTGCAAGAAGACTTTGCAATTCCAGGAGTAAAATAAAAACAACCGGATTACAAGACAGCCAGTTCCTCTTACACTTCATGTAAGCATGTTATGCTTTATATAAAGCTATGTTGTTTTTTGTTTTCAGTTTCAGATGAGTACCACAATGAATAATACGCTACTATTTGATAATATATTTATTTTCCTTCAAAAAATTATATATGGTGTTGAACCTATTTTTTACTTGGTGTAATACATTGATAAGCCATCTTATACCTGTCTGCTATAATAATAATAATAATCATCATCATAATAATAATCACAGTAATAATAATAATAATAATAATCATCATCATCATCATCATAATAATCATAATAATAATAATACTAGACACCGGTATGATGTTTATGTCATTATTAGATAAGCTGCAGTTTGTTCATTTATGTCTGTTTTAATTCATCATGCATGCTCACTGGCACATGTAGATACATTACTGTAATTACTTACACACATTAGTTTATTTTCCTCCGTTTATTATTTGTTATCATTAGGCTTGATTATAACAATAATAATACTAGTATTTTTAATGTATGTAAAGGGCTGTACGTTTTATTTTACTTTTTCTTAATGACCAAATAGCCTGAAATTATTACATTGTCCCAATATGTACGGTGTGTTACGCAAATTATATTAGCATGGTCTCACTGGGTAATATGGAGCAAAACGCCCAATCTGGTAAAAGTGTGCTCTACACAGGATTTTGAACCAACAACCTTTCAGTTGTCAGTCCAGAATAATAATCAACACAGCTGCATCATAATCATAGTAACAGTAATGGTTTATTTTGTCATATATTTACATTGACAACAAATATTATTATAATTGAATACGGTTTTGTCAAATTCTAATTCAGAAGGGCTGTATTGGCATGGCGAGGTTATGCAAGTATTGCCAAAGCATTTACAGCAAAGGACTGAAGGTAACATAGATTAAGTACAAAACATAATACAGGATACTGATTGTACATTTAAAAGAATAAACATTAAAAGACAAAGAAAATCTATTTTAAAAGAAAAACATACCTACAATTAGGTCCATGAATATTTGGACAGTGACACAATTGTCATCATTTTGGATCTGTACAACACCACAATGGATTTCAAAGGAAACAATCCAGATATTCTTTAAGTGTAGTCTTTCATCTTTAATTTGAGGGTACTAACACCCATTTTTATATGTGTCCCCCCAATTTTAGGGGCTCAAAAGTATTTGGACAAAGTAACATAATCCTGAATTAAATTGTTAGTTTCAATACTTGGTTACAGATCCTTTGCAGATAATGAATGTTGAAGTGTGGAACCCATAGCCATCACCAGATGCTGTGTTTAGTCCCTGGTGATGCTCTGCAAGGCCTGCAGCTGTCTTTAGTAGTGCCTCTTTGTTCTTGTGGCGTTTTGTCTTCAGTTTTGCCTTAGAAATCAAAACAAACCGGTCAGAGAGATAGCAAAAACATTGGCTGTGGAAAAATCTACTATTTGGCAACTTCTTCAAAAGAAAGAACGCACTGGTCAGCTCAGGAACACCAAAAGGCAACGGAAAACAACTGTGGCAGAAGACAGAAGGATTATTTCGCTGGTGAAGAATAACCCCTATACAAGGTGCAGGGCATAACCTGTATGTGGTAGGGTTATCAAACACAGCACTGCTGTCTGCAACATTGGAACACCAAGTGGCCCTTCTAAACTTCTCCAAAAAGGAGAGAGACACCACTTCGGCATCGTAACATAGAAGACGACCACAAAGGGACTCGAACCCTCAATCTTCTGATCCGAAGTCAGACGCCTTATCCATTAGGCCACGCAGTCCTGAATAGTGCAGGGCCACGGCCCTTCATGTTTCAGAAAGGCGAATGCGCTACGCCGACCTCAATGAATCCTTAGTTATATACATATGTTCAAGAACGTTTCTGTAGCTCATGTAAATCAAGTCACACGACAGGCCTTGAAGTTTTCTGTCAGTTTGAAAGTTTTGCTCCTGACAATCCTTTTTGTATTGTGGCATAGTGGCTGTCACAGTGGAAAGTAAGTTGTCCACAGTTGGATGCAAGCTTGCCTGAAGCACAGGAATGAACTTACTCTCGACGTTCCATGTAAAGACTGAAGAAGTGGGCTTTACCTCTGAGGGCAGGGGAATTAGCTCAGGTGGTAGAGCGCTCGCTTAGCATGTGAGAGGTAGCAGGATCGATGCCTGCATTCTCCAGTCTCCAGGCATTTGTGTGCCAGTCTCGGCAGTGCAGCTCACTTTTCTTGCTGTAGGCTGCAGACGCGGAGGCTCACGTCCAGGTGCAACGAACTGTCATCTTATCAGACACCTCTGTGAAGTTGATTCCTTATTCCTTATTTATAAAAAAAATGAGTAATGGTTACTTATTCCTTATTTCTTATTGCTTACGTTTCAAAAATTAAGTAATGCTTACGTGTTACTTATTTGTGATTCTCAAAATAAGTAATTATTAAATATTTCAATTTTTTTCAAGATTTCTCAATAAATGAATTATGGATACATATTTCTTGTTAATGTTTACTTGTTTTTTATGTCTGATTGATGTCTTTTGATCAATAAGTAATGGTTTCTCAATCATTATTTCTATTTTATTTCAATAAGTAATGATTACAATTTTTTATATTTGTCCCTGTTTTACACGAAATTAGTAATAGACACTTATTCCTGGTTTCAGATTTTCAACAAGAACATGTACATAGTTTATTATCTCTAAAAAACGGTTTCCCAAAAAATAAGAAATGGTTACTTATTCCTTATTTCTGTTTCCCAATTTTCCAAATACAGTGATGGTTACTGATTGCTACGTTTTGTATTTGGTTACTTTTTCAGTTTGCCTGTTTTTTTAATGAAATAAAAAAAAAATTCTGTTTCTAGACTCATGAAGAAACAAGCAATGGCTACCTATTCCTTCTTTGTTTCCTGGATCTCAGAAAAAAAGGAATGGTTACTTATTTCAGTTTTCAGTTCTCAGAAAACAAGGAATTGTTTCTTCTTTGTTTCCTGGTTGTCAAAACATAAGGAATGCTTACTTATTTCCGTTTCCCTGTTGCTAATACATTTATAAGAAGCGTACGTTTCTACACAGAAATGAAATACTCCTTCCTGAAGTTTGTGGAAATGACGTTTATTTTTCACGGTTAGCAATAAAGCTACATGTAACATGGTGTCTTCCATTAAGCTTTAGTAAAATCGCCAATTTGTTTGTAGTCTATTTACATGACATGCATGCTGTAGACTCATTCATTGACTTTCCACACGTGTTGACACTTTCCACTTCTGTACGACCTGTTCTTGAACATGGAGGAGGATACAGAATTAGTTACAAAATGGTCTCGTGGAAGAAAAACACACCTAAGGAATTGCAAGAAGACTTTGCAATTCCAGGAGTAAAATAAAAACAACCGGATTACAAGACAGCCAGTTCCTCTTACACTTCATGTAAGCATGTTATGCTTTATATAAAGCTATGTTGTTTTTTGTTTTCAGTTTCAGATGAGTACCACAATGAATAATACGCTACTATTTGATAATATATTTATTTTCCTTCAAAAAATTATATATGGTGTTGAACCTATTTTTTACTTGGTGTAATACATTGATAAGCCATCTTATACCTGTCTGCTATAATAATAATAATAATCATCATCATAATAATAATCACAGTAATAATAATAATAATAATAATCATCATCATCATCATCATAATAATCATAATAATAATAATACTAGACACCGGTATGATGTTTATGTCATTATTAGATAAGCTGCAGTTTGTTCATTTATGTCTGTTTTAATTCATCATGCATGCTCACTGGCACATGTAGATACATTACTGTAATTACTTACACACATTAGTTTATTTTCCTCCGTTTATTATTTGTTATCATTAGGCTTGATTATAACAATAATAATACTAGTATTTTTAATGTATGTAAAGGGCTGTACGTTTTATTTTACTTTTTCTTAATGACCAAATAGCCTGAAATTATTACATTGTCCCAATATGTACGGTGTGTTACGCAAATTATATTAGCATGGTCTCACTGGGTAATATGGAGCAAAACGCCCAATCTGGTAAAAGTGTGCTCTACACAGGATTTTGAACCAACAACCTTTCAGTTGTCAGTCCAGAATAATAATCAACACAGCTGCATCATAATCATAGTAACAGTAATGGTTTATTTTGTCATATATTTACATTGACAACAAATATTATTATAATTGAATACGGTTTTGTCAAATTCTAATTCAGAAGGGCTGTATTGGCATGGCGAGGTTATGCAAGTATTGCCAAAGCATTTACAGCAAAGGACTGAAGGTAACATAGATTAAGTACAAAACATAATACAGGATACTGATTGTACATTTAAAAGAATAAACATTAAAAGACAAAGAAAATCTATTTTAAAAGAAAAACATACCTACAATTAGGTCCATGAATATTTGGACAGTGACACAATTGTCATCATTTTGGATCTGTACAACACCACAATGGATTTCAAAGGAAACAATCCAGATATTCTTTAAGTGTAGTCTTTCATCTTTAATTTGAGGGTACTAACACCCATTTTTATATGTGTCCCCCCAATTTTAGGGGCTCAAAAGTATTTGGACAAAGTAACATAATCCTGAATTAAATTGTTAGTTTCAATACTTGGTTACAGATCCTTTGCAGATAATGAATGTTGAAGTGTGGAACCCATAGCCATCACCAGATGCTGTGTTTAGTCCCTGGTGATGCTCTGCAAGGCCTGCAGCTGTCTTTAGTAGTGCCTCTTTGTACTTGTGGCGTTTTGTCTTCAGTTTTGCCTTAGAAATCAAAACAAACCGGTCAGAGAGATAGCAAAAACATTGGCTGTGGAAAAATCTACTATTTGGCAACTTCTTCAAAAGAAAGAACGCACTGGTCAGCTCAGGAACACCAAAAGGCAACGGAAAACAACTGTGGCAGAAGACAGAAGGATTATTTCGCTGGTGAAGAATAACCCCTATACAAGGTGCAGGGCATAACCTGTATGTGGTAGGGTTATCAAACACAGCACTGCTGTCTGCAACATTGGAACACCAAGTGGCCCTTCTAAACTTCTCCAAAAAGGAGAGAGACACCACTTCGGCATCGTAACATAGAAGACGACCACAAAGGGACTCGAACCCTCAATCTTCTGATCCGAAGTCAGACGCCTTATCCATTAGGCCACGCAGTCCTGAATAGTGCAGGGCCACGGCCCTTCATGTTTCAGAAAGGCGAATGCGCTACGCCGACCTCAATGAATCCTTAGTTATATACATATGTTCAAGAACGTTTCTGTAGCTCATGTAAATCAAGTCACACGACAGGCCTTGAAGTTTTCTGTCAGTTTGAAAGTTTTGCTCCTGACAATCATTTTTGTATTGTGGCATAGTGGCTGTCACAGTGGAAAGTAAGTTGTCCACAGTTGGATGCAAGCTTGCCTGAAGCACAGGAATGAACTTACTCTCGACGTTCCATGTAAAGACTGAAGAAGTGGGCTTTACATCTGAGGGCAGGGGAATTAGCTCAGGTGGTAGAGCGCTCGCTTAGCATGTGAGAGGTAGCGGGATCGATGCCCGCATTCTCCAGTCTCCAGGCATTTGTGTGCCAGTCTCGGCAGTGCAGCTCACTTTTCTTGCTGTAGGCTGCAGACGCGGAGGCTCACGTCCAGGTGCAACGCATTGTCATCTTATCAGACACCTCTGTGAAGTTGATTCCTTATTCCTTATTTATAAAAAAAATGAGTAATGGTTACTTATTCCTTATTTCTTATTGCTTACGTTTCAAAAATTAAGTAATGCTTACGTGTTACTTATTTGTGATTCTCAAAATAAGTAATTATTAAATATTTCAATTTTTTTCAAGATTTCTCAATAAATGAATTATGGATACATATTTCTTGTTAATGTTTACTTGTTTTTTATGTCTGATTGATGTCTTTTGATCAATAAGTAATGGTTTCTCAATCATTATTTCTATTTTATTTCAATAAGTAATGATTACAATTTTTTATATTTGTCCCTGTTTTACACGAAATTAGTAATAGACACTTATTCCTGGTTTCAGATTTTCAACAAAGAACATGTACATAGTTTATTATCTCTAAAAAACGGTTTCCCAAAAAATAAGAAATGGTTACTTATTCCTTATTTCTGTTTCCCAATTTTCCAAATACAGTGATGGTTACTGATTGCTACGTTTTGTATTTGGTTACTTTTTCAGTTTGCCTGTTTTTTTAATGAAATAAAAAAAAAATTCTGTTTCTAGACTCATGAAGAAACAAGCAATGGCTACCTATTCCTTCTTTGTTTCCTGGATCTCAGAAAAAAAGGAATGGTTACTTATTTCAGTTTTCAGTTCTCAGAAAACAAGGAATTGTTTCTTCTTTGTTTCCTGGTTGTCAAAACATAAGGAATGCTTACTTATTTCCGTTTCCCTGTTGCTAATACATTTATAAGAAGCGTACGTTTCTACACAGAAATGAAATACTCCTTCCTGAAGTTTGTGGAAATGACGTTTATTTTTTACGGTTAGCAATAAAGCTACATGTAACATGGTGTCTTCCATTAAGCTTTAGTAAAATCGCCAATTTGTTTGTAGTCTATTTACATGACATGCATGCTGTAGACTCATTCATTGACTTTCCACATGTGTTGACACTTTCTACTTCTGTACGACCTGTTCTTGAACATGGAGGAGGATACAGAATTAGTTACAAAATGGTCTCGTGGAAGAAAAACACACCTAAGGAATTGCAAGAAGACTTTGCAATTCCAGGAGTAAAATAAAAACAACCGGATTACAAGACAGCCAGTTCCTCTTACACTTCATGTAAGCATGTTATGCTTTATATAAAGATATGTTGTTATTTGTTTTCAGTTTCAGATGAGTACCACAATGAATATTACGCTACTATTTGATAATATATTTATTTTCCTTCAAAAAATTATATATGGTGTTGAACCTATTTTTTACTTGGTGTACTACATTGATAAGCCATCTTATACCTGTCTGCTATAATAATAATAATAATCATCATCATAATAATAATCACAGTAATAATAATAATAATAATAATAATAATAATAATAATAATAATAATAAAGTAATAATAATCATCTTCATCATCATCATCATAATAATCATAATAATAATAATACTAGACACCGGTATGATGTTTATGTCATTATTAGATAAGCTGCAGTTTGTTCATTTATGTCTGTTTTAATTCATCATGCATGCTCACTGGCACATGTAGATACATTACTGTAATTACTTACACACATTAGTTTATTTTCCTCAGTTTATTATTTGTTATCATTAGGCTTGATTATAACAATAATAATACTAGTATTTTTAATGTATGTAAAGGGCTGTACGTTTTATTTTACTTTTTCTTAATGACCAAATAGCCTGAAATTATTACATTGTCCCAATATGTACGGTGTGTTACGCAAATTATATTAGCATGGTCTCACTGGGTAATATGGAGCAAAACGCCCAATCTGGTAAAAGTGTGCTCTACACAGGATTTTGAACCAACAACCTTTCAGTTGTCAGTCCAGAATAATAATCAACACAGCTGCATCATAATCATAGTAACAGTAATGGTTTATTTTGTCATATATTTACATTGACAACAAATATTATTATAATTGAATACGGTTTTGTCAAATTCTAATTCAGAAGGGCTGTATTGGCATGGCGAGGTTATGCAAGTATTGCCAAAGCATTTACAGCAAAGGACTGAAGGTAACATAGATTAAGTACAAAACATAATACAGGATACTGATTGTACATTTAAAAGAATAAACATTAAAAGACAAAGAAAATCTATTTTAAAAGAAAAACATACCTACAATTAGATCCATGAATATTTGGACAGTGACACAATTGTCATCATTTTGGATCTGTACAACACCACAATGGATTTCAAAGGAAACAATCCAGATATTCTTTAAGTGTAGTCTTTCATCTTTAATTTGAGGGTACTAACATCCATTTCTATATGTGTCCCCCCAATTTTAGGTGCTCAAAAATATTTGGACAAAGTAACATAATCCTGAATTAAATTGTTAGTTTCAATACTTGGTTGCAGATCCTTTGCAGTCAATGAATGTTGAAGTGTGGAACCCATAGCCATCACCAGATGCTGGGTTTAGTCCCTGGTGATGCTCTGCAAGGCCTTCAGCTGTCTTTAGTAGTGCCTCTTTGTTCTTGTGGCGTTTTGTCTTCAGTTTTTCCTTAGAAATCAAAACAAACCGGTGAGAGAGAGATAGCAAAAACATTGGCTGTGGAAAAATCTACTATTTGGCAACTTCTTCAAAAGAAATAACGCACTGGTGAGCTCAGGACACCAAGAGGCAACAGAAAACAACTGTGGCAGAAGGATTATTTCGCTGGTGAAGAATAACCCCTATACGAGGTGCAGGGCATCAACTGTTTGTGGTAGGGTTATCAAACATAGCACTGCTGTCTGCAACATTAGAACACCAAGTGGCCCTTCTAAACGTCTCCAGAAAGGAGAGAGACACAACTTCGTCATCGTAACATAGAAGACGACCACGAAGGGACTCGAACCCTCAATCTTCTGATCCGAAGTCAGACACCTTATCCATTAGGCCACGCAGTCCTCAACAGTACAGGGACACGGCCCTTCATGTTTCAGGAAGGCGAATGCGCCACGCCGACCTGAATGAATCCTTAGTTATATACATATGTTCATGAACGTTTCTGTAGCTCATGTAAATCAAGTCACACGACAGGCCTTGAAGTTTTCTGTCAGTTTGAAAGTTTTGCTCCTGACAATCATTTTTGTATTGTGGCATAGTGGCTGTCACAGTGGAAAGTAAGTTGTCCACAGTTGGATGCAAGCTTGCCTGAAGCACAGGAACGAACTTACTCTCGACGTTCCATGTAAAGACTGAAGAAGTGGGCTTTACATCTGAGGGCAGGGGAATTAGCTCAGGTGGTAGAGTGCTTACTTAGCATGTGAGAGGTAGCGGGATTGATGCCCGCATTCTCCAGTCTCCAGGCATTTGTGTGCCAGTCTCGGCAGTGCAGCTTACTTTTCTTGATTTAGGCTGCACACGTGGAGGCTCACGTCCAGGTGCAACGCATTGTCAGCTTATCAGACACCTCCGTGAAGTTGATTCCTTATTCCTTATTTATTAAAAAAATGAGTAATGGTTACTAATTCCTTATTTCTTATTGCTTACGTTTCAAAAATTAAGTAATGCATACGTGTTACTTATTTGTGATTTCTCAAAATAAGTAATGATTAAATATTTCAATTTTTTTCAAGATTTCTCAATAAATGAATTATGGATACATATTTCTTGTTAGTGTTTACTTGTTTTTTATGTCTGATTGATGTCTTTTGATCAATAAGTAATGGTTTCTCATTCCTTATTTCCATTTTCTTTCAATAAGTAATGATTACAATTTTTTATATTTGTCCCTGTTTTACACGAAATAAGTAATAGACACTTATTCCTGGTTTCAGATTTTCAACAAAGAACATGTACATAGTTTATTATTTCTGAAACACGGTTTCCCAAAAAATAAGAAATGGTTACTTATTCCTTATTTCTGTTTCCCAATTTTCCAAATACAGTGATGGTTACTGATTGCTACGTTTTCTTGTTGGTTACTTTTTCAGTTTGCCTGTTTTTTTAATGAAATACGTATTTTTTTCTGTTTCTAGACTCATGAAGAAACAAGCAATGGCTACCTATTCCTTCTTTGTTTCCTGGATCTCAGAAAAAAAGGAATGGTTACTTATTTCAGTTTTCAGTTCTCAGAAAACAAGGAATTGTTTCTTCTTTGTTTCCCGGTTGTCAAAACATAAGGAATGCTTACTTATTTCCATTTCCCTTTTGCTAATACATTTATAAGAAGCGTACGTTTCTACACATAAATGAAATACTCCTTCCTGAAGTTTGTGGAAATGTTATGGAAATGACGTTTATTTTTCAAGGTTAGCAATAAAGCTACATGTAACATGGTGTCTTCCATTAAGCTTTAGTAAAATCGCCAATTTGTTTGTAGTCTATTTACATGACATGCATGCTGTAGACTCATTCATTGACTTTCCACACGTGTTGACACTTTCTACTTCTGTACGACCTGTTCTTGAACATGGAGGAGGATACAGAATTAGTTACAAAATGGTCTGGTGGAAAAAAAAACACACCAAAGGAATGGCAAGAAAACTTTGCAATTCCAGGAGTAAAATAAAAACAAGCGGATTATAAGACAGCCATTTCCTCTTACACTTCATGTAAGCATGTTATGCTTTATATAAAGTTATGTTGTTTTTTGTTTTCAGTTTCAGATGAGTACCGCGATGAATATTACGCTACTATTTAATAATATATTTATTTTCCGTAAACAAATTATATATGGTGTTGAACCTATTTTTTACTTGGTGTACTACAATGATAAGCCATCTCATACCTGTCTGGTATAATAATAATAATCATCATAATATTAATAATCACAGTAATAATAATAATAACAATAATAATAATAATCATAATCATAATAATAATAATAATAATACTAGACACCGGTATGATGTTTATGCCATTATTAGATAAGCTACAGTTTGTTCATTTATGTCTGTTTTAATTCATCATGCATGCTCACTGGCACATGTAGATACAATACTGTAATTACTTACACACATTAGTTTATTTTCCTCTGCTTATTATTTGTTTTCATTAGGCTTGATTATAACAATAATAATACTAGTATTTTTAATGTATGTAAAGGGCTGTACGTTTTATTTCACTTTTTCTTAATGACCAACTAGCCTGAAATTATTACATTGTCCCAATATGTACGGTGTGTTACGCAAATTATATTAGCATGGTCTCACTGGGTAATATGGAGCAAAACGCCCAATCTGGTAAAAGTGTGCTCTACACAGGATTTTGAACCAACAACCTTTCAGTTGTCAGTCCAGAATAATAATCAACACAGCTGCATCATAATCATAGTAACAGTAATGGTTTATTTTGTCATATATTTACATTGACAACAAATATTATTATAATTGAATACGGTTTTGTGAAATTCTAATTCAGAAGGGCTGTATTGGCATGGCGAGGTTATGCAAGTATTGCCAAAGCATTTACAGCAAAGGACTGAAGGTAACATAGATTAAGTACAAAACATAATACAGGATACTGATTGTACATTTAAAAGAATAAACATTAAAAGACAAAGAAAATGTATTTTAAAAGAAAAACATACCTACAATTAGATCCATGAATATTTGGAAAGTGACACAATTGTCATCATTTTGGATCTGTACAACACCACAATGGATTTCAAAGGAAACAATCCAGATATTCTTTAAGTGTAGTCTTTCATCTTTAATTTGAGGGTACTAACATCCATTTCTATATGTGTCCCCCCAATTTTAGGTGCTCAAAAGTATTTGGACAAAGTAACATAATCCTGAATTAAATTGTTAGTTTCAATACTTGGTTGCAGATCCTTTGCAGTCAATGAATGTTGAAGTGTGGAACCCATAGCCATCACCAGATGCTGGGTTTAGTCCCTGGTGATGCTCTGCAAGGCCTTCAGCTGTCTTTAGTAGTGCCTCTTTGTTCTTGTAGCGTTTTGTCTTCAGTTTTGCCTTAGAAATCAAAAACAAACCGGTCAGAGAGATAGCAAAAACATTGGCTGTGGAAAAATCTACTTTTTGGCAACTTCTTCAAAAGAAAGAACGCACTGGTCAGCTCAGGAACACCAAAAGGCAACGGAAAACAACTGTGGCAGAAGGATTATTTCGCTGGTGAAGAATAACCCCTATACAAGGTGCAGGGCATCACCTGTTTGTGGTAGGGTTATCAAACATAGCACTGCTGTCTGCAACATTGGAACACCAACTTGCCCATCCAAGCTTCTCCAGAAAGGAGAGAGACACCACTTCGTCATCGTAACATAAAAGACAACCACGAAGGGACTCGAACCCTCAATCTTCTGATCCGAAGTCAGACGCCTTATTCATTAGGCCACGCAGTCGTCAACAAGGGAGAGCCCTGGCCCTTCATGTTTCAGAAAGGCGAATGCGCTACGCCGACCTCAATGAATCCTTAGTTATATACATATGTTCAAGAACGTTTCTGTAGCTCATGTAAATCAAGTCACACGACAGGCCTTGAAGTTTTCTGTCAGTTTGAAAGTTTTGCTCCTGACAATCCTTTTTGTATTGTGGCATAGTGGCTGTCACAGTGGAAAGTAAGTTGTCCACAGTTGGATGCAAGCTTGCCTGAAGCACAGGAACGAACTTACTCTCGACGTTCCATGTAAAGACTGAAGAAGTGGGCTTTACATCTGAGGGCAGGGGAATTAGCTCAGGTGGTAGAGTGCTTGCTTAGCATGTGAGAGGTAGCGGGATTGATGCCCGCATTCTCCAGTCTCCAGGCATTTGTGTGCCAGTCTCGGCAGTGCAGCTCACTTTTTTTGCTGTAGGCTGCAGACGCGGAGGCTCACGTCCAGGTGCAACGCATTGTCAGCTTATCAGACACCTCCGTGAAGTTGATTCCTTATTCCTTATTTATTAAAAAAATTAGTAATGGTTACTAATTCCTTATTTCTTATTGCTTACGTTTCAAAAATTAAGTAATGCTTACGTGTTACTTATTTGTGATTTCTCAAAATAAGTAATGATTAAATATTTCAATTTTTTTCAAGATTTCTCAATAAATGAATTATGGATACATATTTCTTGTTAATGTTTACTTGTTTTATATGTCTGATTGATGTCTTTTGATCAATAAGTAATGGTTTCTCATTCATTTGTTTCCATTTTTTTTCAATAAGTAATGATTACAATTTTTTATATTTGTCCCTGTTTTACACGAAATAAGTAATAGACACTTATTCCTGGTTTCAGATTTTCAACAAAGAACATGTACATAGTTTATTATTTCTGAAACACGGTTTCCCAAAAAATAAGAAATGGTTACTTATTCCTTATTTCTGTTTCCCAATTTTCCAAATACAGTGATGGTTACTGATTGCTACGTTTTGTTGTTGGTTACTTTTTCAGTTTGCCTGTTTTCTTAATGAAATAAGTATTTTTTTCTGTTTCTAGACTCATGAAGAAACAAGCAATGGCTACTTATTCCTTCCTTGTTTCCTGGATCTCATAAAATAAGGAATGGTTACTTCTTTCAGTTTTCAGTTCTCAGAAAACAAGGAATTGTTTCTTCTTTGTTTCCTGGTTTCAAAACATAAGGAATGCTTACTTATTTCCATTTCCCTGTTGCTAATACATTTATAAGAAGCGTATGTTTCTACACAGAAATGAAATACTCCTTCCTGAAGTTTGTGGAAATGTTATGGAAATGACGTTTATTTTTCACGGTTAGCAATAAAGCTACATGTAACATGCTGTCTTCCATTAAGCTTTAGTAAAATCGCCAATTTGTTTGTAGTCTATTTACATGACATGCATGCTGTAGACTCATTCATTGACTTTCCACACGTGTTGACACTTTCTACTTCTGTACGACCTGTTCTTGAACATGGAGGAGGATACAGAATTAGTTACAAAATGGTCTCGTGGAAAAAAAACACACCTAAGGAATTGCAAGAAGACTTTGCAATTCCAGGAGTAAAATAAAAACGACCGGATTACAAGACAGCCAGTTCCTCTTACACTTCATGTAAGCATGTTATGCTTTATATAAAGTGTAACTGCCTCTCAGCTTTAGTTAAGTTTGTGACTATTTTTTTGGTTCCTACCTAAAATTAATAGGATATCGTAGAGGCGGAACTAATTAGCGCCATCCTTGTGTTCCGCACGTAATTAAAGGGGGCACAACATCTAAAGTGTAGAGCTAAAACATAGCATCGCAAGAGCTCTCCGAGCTAAGTAAATATTAAGAATATAAAGATATCTAAATGTATATTATCCGAGTAAAGAAGACAAGGAAGAAGGCTTTTGAGATTTAGCCCCTCCTAAGTAGGAAGCAGCCTACGAGGTATGTTTCTTTTGTATCCAGTTGTCTGTGATATATTTCATGTGCATAGCTTGTGTTAACTAGTGTGTAACTATAACGGCACAAACTGTATTCAAGACATACATACATGCATTGTATTTATAATTTCCTTTTATTTTTTTTCTCTCTTTCAACCCAGTTCTCACGGGTTGACATGATATGTTGTTGAAATAAAACCCCGTTTTTTAACCAAGACCTCGTGCTTCGTGTTGACTACTGGAGGGAGCTACAGTGAGAACTCGTCTGCTCCGCATGAGGAGGCGAGGAAGACGGCATCGGAGAGCGCGAGTCGTGGCTGGGCTGAGACATCTCCATCGCAGCGCGCGCCTTCACAGACGGCATCGGAGAGCGCGAGTCGTGGTCGGGCCGAGACATCCGCACATGACAGCGCGAGAAGAGGCAGCGCCCACGGAAGAATCAGGTTTCATAACGCAAATTAAGCTGTAATTCAGAGACATTAAGCGTTCTGGGCAAGAGAATGAGACATTTCTTTGCATTTCCCATTAGTTAATGTTTTGTTTACTTACCTTTTCTCAAATTGAAGTGGATTGATATTGCTACTGTGTTGATATTGTGTCTACTGATGAGTAGGATGTGAATATTAAGAACTATTAGTACCGAGAGTAAGGCAGAATTGGTCATATTTAGACTTAAAAGTGAATGGTTATTACTTAATGTGGTATATGTACAAGTTTAACTAAGAGTTAATATTTTTGGTTTGTTTAATTTCATTTGTGGTAATTTAAGATTTAAATAAGGCCATATATAACTATAACAAGTTATCAGGCAAGAAGACCATAGCTCCATAGATCACAAAGTGAGTGTTACTAGTCTTTGAGTACAGTTAGTACAGTTTTTATTTTGGAAAAAGCAAGTTAATTTAGCTGCAGAGAGTAATTTTTCTCCAAAGTAGTGTCAGTAGCTGCAAGTAATTAAAGGCTGACTATTCACATATCAGAGATTAAAAACAACTACTCAATTGAGCTTAAGCTAAGTTAAACATAACTTAGATTATTGTGAACAAGGTAATTTACTCAACTAAAAAACAAGTTTAGATTTAAACCAAACTAAAGCAAAATGTCAGAGTTTGAGCTTTTCTTTGAGAGTGACAAAGAGGGTGCAGGTGAAGACGCGCAGCAGCACTGCGCAGACATGCAACCACAAGCTGCTGAAGGCACAGGAGATAACCACACTTCCTCACAAGAGCCACATAGAAGCCAAAGGGTCCGCAGGTTTACGGAAAAGGGCCAAGAACTGCACGATCAGCAAGTAAGAAGATTTGCACACCGTTTCAGTGTGAGCTACGAGAAGTGGAAAGCTATCGCTAAGGATGCCAAACAAGCGCTGAGTGGACAATGCTCAAACAACCTGCTGCGTGACCACATTACTAAGATAAGCAATGCCTCAGATAATCTGAACGTTGTTTATGAAGATTTAAGGCACATTGACATTCCCGACCAAGACACACGTCGCAGAGCAGACACCTGCGAAGCAGTAACAAGAACAATCATCCAGACTGCAAAGGCTCTTCTAGACACAAGAGGGGGTGAAGAACAAAGAGTGAAATCAATAGAGCCTGTAATTGAAGCTGCAGCCTCAGACAAAGTAAGCGTCAACTCTCACCGCACCAAGTCGTCTGCTCATTCTCAAACTAACTCAAGAATAACATCCCGTTCAAGCCAGTCTTCTGCAAGACGAGATGCTGCTGCTGAAGTTGCTGCCAATGAAGCCACTTTAAAAGTACTGCTAGAGCAAGAACGTCATATCAAAGAACTTGAAAGACTCGAAACTGAAGCAGCCAATTTACGAGCTAATCAAGAGGCTGAAAATGCAGAAAGACAAAGGGTGCTGGAAGCCAAGCGCAGAGAACTAGAAAGATTGGAGACAATCAAGAAGCTAGAGGCTGCTAAGGCGAGACAGCAAGTATATGAACAAAGTGAATGCTCAGATGAAGAAATATTTGGGCTGCTCCATCAATGTGTCCCTCCGAAGGAGAATGAGGAAGTCAAGCATGAAAGTAGCCTATTGCAGCATTGCTCCCCACCTCACTCTCTGACACAACCAAAACAAGAAGACAATACTGCAGCTCTTGTTAGAGCATTCGCAGAGTCCATCAGTGCGAGTCGTCTTCCCGTACCTGAACCAACAACGTTCAACGGCGACCCACTCAGATTTAATGACTGGAAAGTCTCCTTTCAGACACTTATTGACAGGAAAAACATACCAGCTGAAGAGAAAATATACTATCTGCGAAAGTATGTGGGTGGACCAGCCAAAAAGGCCATTGAAGGCTACTTCTTGCTAGGCACAGAGTCAGCTTATTGTGCAGCGTGGACCATCCTAGAAGAGAGATACGGCAATCCATTCCTTATCGCCAAGGCCTTCAGAGATAAGCTTGATACGTGGCCCAAAATAAACTCTAAGGGGAGTGTGGAACTTCAAGAACTCGCTGACTTCCTTCGCAGCTGTGAGGCGGCCATGTCTCAGATCAGAGGTCTTGAAGTACTCAACGACTGCAACGAAAATCAGAAAATACTCTCTAAACTTCCAGACTGGCTGACCTCAAGATGGAATAGGAAGGTGATAGAAGTGGAAGAACAAAGTCACACGTTCCCAAGCTTTAGCCAGTTCGTCAAGTTTCTCACACGTGAAGCCAAAATCGCCTGTAACTCAATAACGTCCCTCCACGCTCTAAAACCAAGTGAAAATGAGAAGATCAAGGTTTCAAAGACAAGAGGTCATGGAGCAAAGGTATTGGCAACCAACTCAGACGAGAAAGCTGTTACCACAAGCTGTATCTTCTGTGAGAAGGCAGGTCACAGTCTACACAAGTGTCGCAAATTTATGGATGAGACTATTTCAGAGCGAGTCAAGTTTGTTCAAGAGAAGAAATTGTGTTTCGGCTGTCTGAAGTTTGGCCATCGCTCGAAGGACTGTGAAAACAGAGAGATCTGTGATATGTGTGAAAAAAGACATCCAGCTTGCCTCCATGATAATCGCACCAAAGAAGAAAGGATGTCAACACGGCTTAGTGGAGCAGGGAACAGTGGCAAGTCAAGGGAAAGGAAAATAGAGCGGCCACAAGATAGGGCAGCAAGATCATCACGTGAGTCAACATCCAACAGAGTTTTACAGAATGTTAAAGACACTCATACATCCACAGTCATTCCAGTGTGGTTGTCAGTCACAAGTGAGCCAGATCGTGAAGTTCTTGTGTATGCACTCCTCGATACACAGAGCGACACGACATTCATCCTGGAAGAAACGGCAAAGACTCTTCACACAAAGAAGGAACCAGTTCAGCTAAAGCTCTCCACAATGGCTTCAAGAAACACAGTTGTGTCCTGTCGGAAACTGACTGGACTACAAGTGAGAGGATTCTACTCAGACAAGATAATTCCTCTGCCAGTGACCTACTCAAGAGAATTCATCCCTGCAAACAGAGATCATATTCCCACACCAGAGACTGCAAAGGCATGGCCTCATCTGGAACACGTCGCAGACGAGATTGCTCCTCAACAAAGCTGCGACGTGGGCCTGCTAATCGGCTACAACTGTCCTCAAGCTCTTGTCCCAAGGCAAGTGGTGCCTGGTAAAGAAAATCAGCCCTTTGCTCAGAGAACAGACCTGGGCTGGAGCGTAGTTGGCTATGGCAACCCATGTCTTGACTATGGAGATGAAATTGGAATAAGTCACCAGGTCATCGTGAGGCAAGTGATGCCTGGTCTTCAGTCCTCTTCAAACCTCACAAGCGAAGTTCACTATGTCTGTAGAACTCAAGTCAAAGAGGTAGTCTCACCTGCAGATGTCATCAAGGTGCTGGAATCGGACTTTGTCGAAAGGTCTTTGGAGGACAGTCACATCTCTCAAGAGGATCTCCGATTCCTGTCAAAGATGGAAAGAGGCATCAGGCTCAAGGACAATGGTCATTATGAGATGCCACTGCCATTCAAGAATGAAAGACCCAACTTACCAGATAACATGGTGTGCGCCATCCACCGTCTCAGATGCCTAGAACGGAAGCTGAAAAGAAACAAACAGTACTACAAAGACTACAAGACCTTCATGGATGAGATCATAACACGTGGAGATGCAGAAAGGGTCCCAGAAGAAGACCTCAATAAAGCTCCAGCATGGTACATCCCACACCATGGGGTGTATCATCCCCAAAAGCCTGGGAAGATACGTGTTGTCTTCGATTGTTCGGCGAGATTTCAAGAGACATCCTTAAACGACCATCTCCTGACCGGTCCAGAGCTGACAAACACCTTGGTGGGAGTTCTGTGTCGTTTCCGGAAAGGTCCAGTGGCAATCATGTGTGACATTGAACGCATGTTCCACCAGTTCCACGTTAAAGCAGAAGACCAAGATTACCTAAGATTCCTGTGGTGGGAGAATGGAAATCTTGAAGCCAAACCATCCATCTACCGGATGAAGGTCCACTTGTTTGGCGCTGCTTCATCACCTGGCTGCGCTAACTATGGACTCAAGCACCTCGCAGCCGAAGGACACGGACACTTCAGTGAAGCCACCATCAAGTTCATTCAGAAGAACTTTTACGTTGATGACGGCTTGTCAAGCTTAGCGTCTGAAAGCCAAGCTATTCAGTTAGTGAAGGAGGCAAGAGAGCTCTGCAACAAAGGCAAACTCAGGCTGCACAAGTTCATTTCCAACAGCAAGAAAGTCCTAGCCTCAATCCCCAAAGAAGAATGTGCAAAAGCTGCCCAAGACCTGGACATGGCCCTGGGAGAGCTACACGTGGAAAGAGCACTTGGCATACAGTGGTGCGTGGCTTCTGACGAGTTCCAGTTCAGAGTGATTGTGAAAGAAAATCCACTTACCCGAAGAGGAGTTTTATCCACTGTCGCTTCAGTATACGATCCACTCGGATTTGTGGCACCGTTCATCCTGGTGGGAAAACAGATTCTGCAGCAGATGTGTCATAACAAGCTCAGTTGGGATGACATCTTACCTGATGATCTTCGACCCCTGTGGGAGTTTTGGCTCCAAGACCTGCAAAACCTGGCTGGTGTAAAGATTCAGAGATGCTACATTCCATTAAACTTTAAGGTTCAGAGCTACGAGCTCCATCATTTCTCTGATGCCAGCGTGTCAGGTTATGGCGAGTGTTCGTACCTCAGAGCAGTCAGTGCATCAGGTGAAGTCCACTGCTCTTTGGTAATGGGGAAGTCAAGAGTAGCCCCTGCTAAGGTTACCACCATACCAAGACTTGAGCTGTCAGCAGCAGTCGTAGCCGTCCGCACCAGTGACATGCTCAAAAGGGAACTGGAGATAGATTGCCTACAGGAATTCTTCTGGACCGATTCAAAGGTTGTCCTCGGATACATCAGTAACGAGGCCAGGAGATTTCATGTGTTCGTGGCAAACCGTGTGGAACGCATCAAGCAAAGTACGGAGTCTGCGCAATGGAGGTATGTGGCTTCCGAAGAGAATCCAGCAGATCATGCCTCAAGAGGTCTTGCAGCAAAACAACTTGTAGCTTCCAACTGGTTCACGGGTCCAAGCTTTCTTTGGCAGAAAGAGCTGACCAGCGAAGTAGTCAAGGTGGGAGAGATTGCAAGTAGTGATCCAGAGATCAAGAAGGCCCAGGCTCATGACACCCTGGCAAAGGAAATAAGGTCACTGTTAGATTGTCTACGAAAGTTCTCTGACTGGTCAAGAATGGTGAAAGCTATAGCCAGACTAAAGCGGCGTGCAAGGGAAGCGAAAGGCCTCAGGCCAAGGTCCTGGGAAAGCACCAGTTTAGAGGAAAGGAGAGATGCAGAGCTCAGCATAATCAAGATGGTCCAACAAGCAACCCTCTCTCAAGAAATACAGGGCATCCAGTGTCATAAGAACTCACAAATCAAAGACAAGGCCAACAAGTTACACAAGTTGGGTCCATTCCTGGATGACCAAGGTATCCTCAGAGTCGGAGGCCGCTTAACTCATGCTGCTCTTCATCCACATGTGAAGCATCCAGCTGTTCTCCCTAGAGACAGTCACGTGTCGGCATTACTCGTCAAGCACTATCACGAGAGAGTGCACCATCAGGGACGGGGAATGACCATAAATGAGATCCGATCCAATGGTATATGGATCCTGGGATGCAGCAGGGCAGTGTCATCCCATATTTACAAATGCACAACGTGCAGGAAGTTCAGAAGATGCACAGAACAACAAAGGATGGCAAATCTCCCGGAAGATCGAATGGAAACAACCCCTCCATTTACTTACTGCGGGATGGACTGCTTCGGGCCATTCCACATCAAGGAAGGAAGAAAAGAGTTAAAGCGTTATGGACTCTTACTTACCTGCATGTGTTCCAGAGCAGTGCATATTGAAATGCTCGACGACTTGACCACAGATGCCTTCATTAACGCTCTGCGTTCATGCATCGCTATTCGTGGAATAGTACGGCAAATAAGGTGTGATCAAGGGACAAACTTTGTTGGTGCCAGGCGTGAGTTCATTCAAGCATTAAAGGAGATGGATCAAGAGGAACTCAAAGAACTGAGATGTGAGTTCATCATGAACACCCCAGCTTCAAGTCATATGGGTGGCGTCTGGGAAAGACAAATTCGCACTATCAGAAGTGTCTTGACGTCCATTCTAGAACAGTCAGCCAGACAACTTGACTGCTCCTCACTACGAACGTTCCTATATGAAGTTATGGCGGTTGTAAATAGCAGACCTCTGACCACTGATCATCTGAACGATCCATCCTGTCCAGAGCCCTTGACACCAAATCACATCCTGACCATGAAATCCACGATCATCTCTCCACCTCCTGGAAAGTTCGTCAGGGAAGATCTGTACCTCCGTAAAAGATGGCGCAGAGTTCAACTCTTAGCCAACAACTTTTGGACACGGTGGAAAAAGGAATACCTCCTCAATCTCCAACAGAGACAGAAGTGGACCAAAGACCGCAGAAACGCTAAGGTCAATGATATTGTCATTTTGCAAGATGATGCTACACCACGAAACCAGTGGAAGTTAGCAAAGGTTATTGAAGTGTACCCAGGAAAGGACGGAAGAGTGAGAAGGCTCAAGTTGCTTATCGGCGATTCAACTCTGGATGGAAGAGGAAAGCGCATCTCTAAACCTGTTCATTTGGAGAGGCCCATCCATAAGACAGTTACATTGTTGGAAGCAGACTGAAGACTCCAGCATCCTCTAGTCACTCTTTCAACTAGTTCTTAAGTTAAGATAATAAGTAAATAGTTAGTACTTTGAAATTAATATTATGTGCAGTTTATATGCAGTATGTGTGTCTCCAAGCTGTTCTGAGAAATCACTTGTGATTTGGTGGGAGTGTAACTGCCTCTCAGCTTTAGTTAAGTTTGTGACTATTTTTTTGGTTCCTACCTAAAATTAATAGGATATCGTAGAGGCGGAACTAATTAGCGCCATCCTTGTGTTCCGCACGTAATTAAAGGGGGCACAACATCTAAAGTGTAGAGCTAAAACATAGCATCGCAAGAGCTCTCCGAGCTAAGTAAATATTAAGAATATAAAGATATCTAAATGTATATTATCCGAGTAAAGAAGACAAGGAAGAAGGCTTTTGAGATTTAGCCCCTCCTAAGTAGGAAGCAGCCTACGAGGTATGTTTCTTTTGTATCCAGTTGTCTGTGATATATTTCATGTGCATAGCTTGTGTTAACTAGTGTGTAACTATAACGGCACAAACTGTATTCAAGACATACATACATGCATTGTATTTATAATTTCCTTTTATTTTTTTTCTCTCTTTCAACCCAGTTCTCACGGGTTGACATGATATGTTGTTGAAATAAAACCCCGTTTTTTTAACCAAGACCTCGTGCTTCGTGTTGACTACTGGAGGGAGCTACATAAAGATATGTTGTTTTTTGTTTTCAGTTTCAGATGAGTACCACGATGAATATTACGCTACTATTTGATAATATATTTATTTTCCTTAAACAAATTATATATGGTGTTGAACCTATTTTTTACTTGGTGTACTACATTGATAAGCCATCTCATACCTGTCTGCTATAATAATAATAATCATCATAATAATAATAATCACAGTAATAATAATAATAATAATAATAATCATCATAATAATCATAATAATAATAATAATAATAATAATAATACTAGACACCGGTATGATGTTTATGTCATTATTAGATAAGCTACAGTTTGTTCATTTATGTCTGTTTTAATTAATCATGCATGCTCACTGGCACATGTAGATACAGTACTTTAATTACTTACACACATTAGTTTATTTTCCTCCGCTTATTATTTGTTATCATTAGGCTTGATTATAACAATAATAATACTAGTATTTTTAATGTATGTAAAGGGCTGTACGTTCTATTTTACTTTTTCTTAATGACCAAATAGCCTGAAATTATTACATTGTCCCAATATGTACGGTGTGTTACGCAAATTATATTAGCATGGTCTCACTGGGTGATATGGAGCAAAACACCCAATCTGGTAACAGTGTGCTCTACACAGGATTTTGAACCAACAACCTTTCAGTTGTCAGTCCAGAATAATAATCAACACAGCTGCATCATAATCATAGTAACAGTAATGGATTATTTTGTCATATTATTACATTGACAACAAATATTATTATAATTGAATACAGTTTTGTCAAATTCTAATTCAGAAGGGCTGTATTGGCATGGCGAGGTTATGCAAGTATTGCCAAAGCATTTACAGCAAAGGACTGAAGGTAACATAGATTAAGTACAAAACATAATACAGGATACTGATTGTACATTTAAAAGAATAAACATTAAAAGACAAAGAAAATCTATTTTAAAAGAAAAACATACCTACAATTAGGTCCATGAATATTTGGACAGTGACACAATTGTCATCATTTTTGCTCTGTACAACACCACAATGGATTTCAAAGGAAACAATCCAGATATTCTTTAAGTGTAGTCTTTCATCTTTAATTTGAGGGTACTAACATCCATTTCTATATGTGTCCCCCCAATTTTAGGCGCTCAAAAGTGTTTGGACAAAGTAACATAATCCTGAATTAAATTGTTAGTTTCAATACTTGGTTGCAGATCCTTTGCAGTCAATGAATGTTGAAGTGTGGAACCCATAGCCATCACCAGATGCTGGGTTTAGTCCCTGGTGATGCTCTGCAAGGCCTGCAGCTGTCTTTAGTAGTGCCTCTTTGTTCTTGTGGCGTTTTGTCTTCTTTTTTGCCTTAGAAATCAAAACAAACCAGTCAGAGAGATAGCTAAAACATTGGCTGTGGAAAAATCTACTATTTGGCAACTTCTTCAAAAGAAAGAACGCACTGGTGAGCTCAGGAACACCAAAAGGCAACGGAAAACAACTGTGGCAGAAGACAGAAGGATTATTTCGCTGGTGAAGAATAACCCCTATACGAGGTGCAGGGCATCACCTGTTTGTGGTAGGGTTATCAAACACAGCACTGCTGTCTGCAGCATTGGAACACCAACTGGCCCATCCAAGCTTCTCCAGAAAGGAGAGAGACACCGTGTAGAACCGTCTCAGAAATATGTGGAGAAGTCGCGGAGATAAAGCAAATAGAACTTTAATCGAGCCGGCTCGGAAGCTCCACATCAGAAATAATTCCTTCAGTGAGACTTAATGTTTACAAACATGAGTACAACTTTATAGGAAAAATGACGTAACATCTTATGGCCGTTCATCCAATCAGAAGATACAGGTCCGGGTCCGTTTTACGTTCTGTCCTCCCGTGAAGAGGTGATGGATCCAAAGCAGATGTCCGTCTTTGATGTGCACTAGGAAGATGCGATCCCACGGTCGTCATTTACCTAGTGTCAATCGTTCCTTAACAGAAACAATTCCTGCCTATCTGGAGAAACGATTAAGTCATAAACAAATTCTCAGCAGACATCTGTAGGCTATTTCGGCACTGTGTAATCTTTCATTACTGACAGGAGTTTCTAACAAATCGACCTTTTTGACCCTTTACTTGTCCTGATAAAACGAATCTGCTCAGTCTGTATACAAAACTACTTCTAATGCTAGTGTTAATATAAAACATTATATAATAATCACAAAAACACTTTATTCAACTTCCTATACAGAGTCTTCATTGTTTGATCCTGGTGCAGAAAAAGACAGTGACAGTTACAGATGTAAGTTTTTACAAATAAAGTAAATAATTACTCATTCTTACAGATATGTAGCAGATGCCATTATCCAGTTACAAGGCTTATCAGGCGATACAAGAAAAACGGCAACAAAAGTACTATAATAAGTGTACATTCAATTGTACATAGTACATACATGAAGTACAATGCTCAAATTTGCCAACTGGTTTAATAGGACAGTACAGAAGAGACAGGTCTGTGGATTTTTTCATCCTTCATCCACAATTTGTGCATCGACTTTGCTCCCTTTTTCTTGGGATTGTGCTGTCTAGGCGGTCTGTAGGTTGTCCCTATTATAATTTATGCATGAAATTCCGATAGCAATGGCTGTAGAACTAGTTGGACCTGGAAGTTTGATTAATCTCTCCTGATTTCAGGAAAAGGTGTAAAAAAATAACTTGTCGCAAAAAAATCATGAAACAGTCCTGAATATCCACACTTTGATGAATAGATCCCAGTTTGTTGAGTTGTAGTGATTGGAGTTTGGTATATTGAATGGCAGCACTTTCTACACGAACACACTAGGTGTCACAGGTGGAGGCAGTGCTTTATGAACAGAAATGTGTGTTGGTTTGACCAAAAACGGCTTAATGAATCTGACATTTGTGTGAAAGCAGGTGATAATGCTTCTACATTAGTTGAAAAAGTACGTCTTGTGGGACCTAAACTGATGCTTTGGGATATTGTGTTCACAGAACCAGTTTCAATGATTGTGAATAACCGTAATCGGGATCCTGATGCAGGGAGAAGTCATAAACATTTGTTATTGTTGCAAACACGACAATTGCTCAAAAAAGAAAGGCAATTGGCAGATTGCAGATATCTGGCAATTAACACATTTCAAAATGCTTATTTTGTAACAAATACCATATGTTTAAGTGCTGTAATTTGTATTATACATATTTTATCTACTTTTGAAAATGTGGTCATCCAATCTGTATACACAGACAGTACAGTACAGTATGTGGTGTTATGCATATGCATGAGGTGACGCGAGAGTGGAGAGTTCACCGGGAGCGGGGGCAAGCCTCATGGTGTGTCGGTACAATACTCTGTAATAAACGAGTTGAATAACACTACAGTTGCAGAGGTGAATCCTTTCTAAATACCCCAACACGACACAGTACACACGTCATGTAGCGTCATGACATTATACTAGAAGCCAGAACCCTGCTACTTTCAAAACCTGGGATTCTCAGAGTGGATCTGTTATTGAGAGAGAGACAAGCAAATTGCTGAGAGACAGACAGGCAAATTGCTGACAGAGAGACACTCGAATTGCTGAGAGACAGACACGCAAATTACTGAGAGAGAGACACACAAATAGCTGAGCTTAATGTTCATGAGAACCGTACTGTGGATAACATGCATGTTTCACCAACGCAAACCGTTACAGGCACCGACGAGGCCAATGTGAGTATTACTGGTCAAATGTTTATTTTTCTTTCTCGATTTTGAGTTATTGAATAATAAATCATCTGGGGGGGGTGCACCCCAACAAGGTTGCAAAACAGAGAGTGTGTCAAAATCCCAAAATAGTGTCACACAGGAAACACTGCTGCCTTGACTGAAGGGCGCTGTGATCCCGAGTGGGCAGTACGGAGTACCGACCCAGTCAACTGTCCACACCCCTATTAAATTTTATTAATGAATTAACTGATTTTATTTTGTTTCCTCAAGGGATTTTTGACCGCTGTGTGCCAGGAGACAACACGCATGAACCTGTCTAAACGCACCAGGTTGATAAGATGTCACTGCAGCACGAGTTTGAACACTTAACTGAACCCTAAATGAATAATAATGACCTGATCTGAGATGTTCAATTATTGTAAACCGCTGTAGATTGCATGTTAGATGTGAAACTGATGGACCTCGAAATATACAGCGTTTTATAATCCTCTTCCTGTTACTGCTCCTGCAGGTCCTCTTCATCGCCCTGCCAGTGGTGCATGGTTAGGCCTTCAGCACCTCATCCCCCTGGACCCCTGCCGCCAGCCGGCCAGCCTGTATGCCTGCCCTGTGCACAAGAAACCCGGCGCACATACCTTACCTTGATTTACACCCTGTGTCTGAAGAGCAGCCAGGACCCCGAGCACTGGATGCTGTGGGGGCGGCGCTGCTGTGCGATTACTAAGCTAGTGAATGTAGACTATACATTATAGTATAGTACAGTAAATATACAGTTAGTTAAATTATCCAAAATAAATTCATATTTCAAAAGCAAAACATGCATTTTGAGTTTTTTTCATACAGACAATGGCACGATAGCATCCTGATTGTTTTTTCTTTTTTCCCCAGAGGAATTCAAAGCAAATGTCAGTTTAAATGTTGACGTGTGACAATTAAACTTGAGAAACATGCCCTCGAATTTCAACACAGACTTACAAAAGAGTAGTGCATCACTGTGAAAAACATTGGTTTTAACTTGAGCTCAAATCAAAGAAAGTTTACAAACGAGAGGAGGCCATTCGACCCATCGTGCTCGTTTGGTGTCCATTAATAACTGAGTGATCCAAGGATCCTAACCAGCCTATTTTTAAATGTTCCCAAATGTTTTGCTTGCTCTCCTCTGAACTGCCTCTAGAGCAGCGATATCTTTCTTGAAGTGTGGAGCCCAGAACTGTCCACAGTATCCAGATGAGCTCTAACTAGTGCATTGTACAGTCTGAACATCACTGCTCTTGTTTTAAATTCAACACTTTTAACAATATAACATCCTGTTTGCCTTTTTTATTGCTTCCCCACACTGTTTGGATGGAGACAGTGAGGAGTCCACATAGACTCCTAGGTCTTTCTCATGCGATACTTCCTCTAGTTCTGTTCCTCCCATAGTGTCATTATAGTGGACATGTTTGTTACCTGGATGTAATAGCTTGCACTTGTCCACATTGAATTTCATCTGCCAGGTGTCGGCTCACAAGTGAATAAAGTCCCTTTGAATAGCCTGTGCTGCCAAGATTGTATCTGCTGAGCCACCTATTTTAGTATCATCTGCAAATTTGGCAAGTTTGCTAGCTATCCCAGAATCCAGATCATTAATATAGATTATAAACAGCAAAGGCCCTAGTACCGATCCCTGGATCCCTACATGCAGTCCTGATTACACTATACAATGCAACATCTTTCTGAATATCTGAGTTGGGTATCCTGTAACACACTCCTACCACTAATCCTCCAGATCTTTTATTCAAAAGTTTGACCCACAAAGATTCTGTTTCGTTACTGGGATCTAATTTGAGTTCTTCTGCCTCAGTGTCATTTCTGACATATAATGCTACCCCAACCCCTCACTGATTTTGCCTGTCCCTCCTAAACTGTTTGAATCCTTTCAACTTGTGTTCATCCCCATCATTTTCTGTAAGCCATGTTTCCATCACAAATCTCCCGCGTTTGTCCTGTGTTACTGAAATGTGGATGTGTTACATAATGCGCCTTGTAAGCACTCCAGCTTTCAGTAGAATAGCTGCACCCTGAAATACTACATGTCACAAAGAAATGTGGATCATGTCTGTGTATTCGTACAATATGGGATTTCATTTTCTTCAAAAATGTGTAGCAAAGAAACCCATACAGCATTGGTACTGCATGGTTGCATTTTTTCCAGAATTACATCAATATATGGTAGTGTGAACTGAACTCATTGCGCATTTTACAGTAAAGGGCTTTAATAATAATAATAATAATAATAATAAACACACAGTGAGGCTCTTAGGAGTAGACTAAAGAAAAAAAAAACTGAACATAATGACCACCAATGCATTTGATTTCAATGGAGAGGCAGTCTACTAATTATAAATAACACAAACTTAATTAAATTTTTAGAATTTGTCTTGAAATGGGCTCTAAACCTAAAACATATACACCGATCAGCCATAACATTGTGCCATGATAACGAGATTATCAGTGTTATTCACTTCACCTGTCAGTGGTCATAATGTTATGGCTGATTGGTGTATATATACACACACACACACACACACACATGCATATGTATGTAATATATATATAGTAAGCGACCCGGCAAATGGAATAATGGGAGTATATGGGGATGTGTATGTGTATGTGTATTGGGTGGCGGGCAGTTTGTGTTATGGGGATGCACATGTAATGATTTTGGGAACTTGGGGGGCGCGGTGATTGGGGGAGCCAGTCACGGGGTACAAGGTTTTAAATAGGTGTGCCCGCTCGCATGTGTCAAATTAGTGATGGGCATTCCGGCTCTTTTCAGTGAGCCGGCTCGTTCGGCTCAGCTCACCAAAAAGAGACGGCTCTTTTGGCTCTTTAAAAAAATATATTTTTACTTTGCTATAGATTGACTATGATTGGTGTTAAAACAATTCTAATTAAATTATTAAATGAAATCATACTCTACCTTAATCACAATGTATTTAAAAATGCATTGGTTCGTAATGAAAAAGAATGCAATTAAACATTTGCTTTTAAAGTTTTTAATGTATATAAACAAAGTGCATATAAATCTAACCATTCAAAATTAATACAATCTGAACAACATAATAATAGAATATTGCACCATATCAAAGAAAAATAAATAACAATGTGCAAAACTGCAGCATCCCACTTTAAACATTAAACTGGTCCCTATTTTCTCTCTCTTCTTTATTGCCATGTTATAACCTGCAGCACACAGCAATGCTGACCATATTTTGCTTTTATGAGAGATTTGTATTCAGAAATGCAAGCTGCCTCACTTTCGAGGGGCTGATGCGGTTTCTTCTCTCTGTAATTATTTGTCCCATTTTCGAGAAGACCCTCTCAGAGGGAACGGATGTGGCCACTATGCAGAGTCTCCCTGTCATGACTTTACTAAGTCCTGGGTAGACAGAGGCCTTGTTCTTCCACCAGCTCAGAGGATCTGCACTACTGCTGGTGCTTCTGCTCCATCTGATCCCTCTTCCTCCTGTTGCCCTGGTGCCTGAGCCAGCTGACTGCTGGGGCTGTCCCTCCCTGCTGCTGAGGTTATTCTTTGAAGAGCCTCATCAATCTCTCTGGCATCACTGAAGGCTAACTTCTTAAACCTGGGGTCAAGTGCAGCGGTTTCTTATAGCATGTCAACTTTCTGTCCATTGATGAACATAGGGTGTCCATCAACTCTGTCACATGTCCTGTTGTTACATTTGCTTCTCTCTGGCGGCTGGCTGTGATTCGCTGCAGACCCTTACACGGGAGTGTCATTTTTGAGGCTGTCACATAGCTGAAAAGAGAGAACAGTAACTTATTAGTTCAGGTTCATGTTTTGTCTACTGATACTACATCTCATCTACTGCTCATATGTATATATAATACTGGATTAAATAATGATGTAGTAATAACTGCTTACTGTACTTCTCTCCACTGATCTCCACAGTGACCTGCTCAAAGGGTTCCAGGACTCTGCACACCTCCTCCACCACCTCCCATTCCTCTTGGGTCAGAGCATCAACAGGTGCATTGACAATGGATGGCCAGGGTAGAGATGATGGCATTCTTTGACTCAAGAAACCGCTTCAACATATAAAATGTTGAATTCCACCTTGTAGTGCAGTCTTGTTTAGGCCTTTAGGCCTTGTCTTTGGGCTTCATCTCCTTCAGAGCATCTGTTACAATCAGGTTGATTGTGTGGGCAAGACATGGATGATGGGTCCATTTCGACATTTTCATGGCTTCGGTTATGTTAGCTGCGTTGTCGCTAACACAACAGACCACTTTTCCATCTACTTGCCATTCTCTGGCCACTGTCAACAGTTCCTCTGCCAAGTTCTCTCAGGTGTGTCTGCTGCTGAACTCAAAGCAGTCCAGAAGACAGCTAGACATCGAAAAATTTTCAATGAAGTGACATGTAACCGACATGTAAGAAGTGGTTACCCTTGATGTCCAGCACTCAGTGGTAAGGCAAACTGCAGTAGCTTTTTGAACCCTTTCCCGCACTGAAGCCTGTGTGCTCTCACACAGTTGTGGAATAAGTGATTTTTAAATGGTTTCCCTGCTTGGAATTGTGTACATTTGATTTATTCTATTGCTATAATTTCTAAAAAAACAATTTGGCCATGTTTTGCTACAGACATAGACTTTGGCATAAACTTGTCCATAGAAGACTGCGTTGCTGTGGGTCGCGGAGTAGGCCTACTTGACTGAGTGGATACATCTCCACGTGTGGTGGTGCTGGCTCCACCACTATCACTAGCAGGCCCGCTAGTTTCTCGAAGCTCCGCTATAGCTAGCTTCACGGTTGGGTGCACAGTTTGCATATGCCGGTGTAGGTTGTGCGTAGAACCGGCTTTATATGAGATTTTGTTTTGGCAAATTCTACACTGTGCTGTAACATTGTCTACATTATTAAAATGCATCCAAATGCTACTGTGCTTCCGACTCATTTTCCAGCTGTTTTCTCAGCTGTCCTTCCTCTCTCACCTCGGCTGCTAAGTGTGTGACTGTGAGTGAGTTGGCTCGGCCCTCCCTAACGCATCTTTGATTCAGTGGTTGACACTGCGTGTCTGATTGACAGGCTGTTAGTCTGAGCAGACAGTCAGAACGAATGTGTGCGCTTGAGCATTTAGGCCTATATTATTTTATTTATTTTATCCTTCTTTGAATTAGTTAATTATATTCATTTAAATATTTTGATTTTTCAAATCTTAATTTTTTTATATTTTCATGAATAGGTTCGGCTCTTCTGATATGCGAGCCGGCTCCCAACGTTCACCTACAAGAGCCGGCTCTTAGAGCCCACTTGTTCGCGAACGACCCATCACCATGTCAGATCGGTTTGGAGTCAGAGGACGCCAGAGGAAGATGGCGAGTCGGTGAGTGAGCTCCAGGGACCGCAGAACAGCGCTGATGAGTCGGTGAGTGAGGCCCAGAAGCCGCGGAGTGGCGGTGACGATGGGCCCGAGACAGGCAGCCACCGCGCCGGCGAGAGAGACCCAGAACCCAGAGGTAGCAGTGACGAGCTCCCGCTACAAGCAGTGACTGAGCCGGTATTCTGACAAAATGGGCTTCTTATCAGGATGAGCTGCCCGCTAGTCTGCAAACACTGTCTGTGATGTCTGTTTTCCAACTCTATTACTGTATTTGAACCCTTACTCATCCTGTCGGACAGAAGGGACCTTTCAGAATGGGCTACCCTCAGTTTTCCCACACTATTACTGTATTAGAAGCATTCAAACCCTAGGTATCTCATCCTGTCACCTATGCAGGAATAGGAAATTGGTCACTGTGAAATAACAAATGGTTTTAAATGGTAATGTAATGTAACGTGTGCATTATTACCCACAGATGTCTGGGCGTGTTCGCTGCGCACCCGTACTTTTACTAGCAGCTCAGTTTGTCGGAACACCTGCAGAACAGCTGCTCCCTACGGACCAAACCGGAGTAGATCCGCTCCCTGAGCTTGGGAAGACAGGAGAGCCTGGAGTTGGGTGCGAGGGAGAAGTGTTTAAGAGAGAGACCGACCGAGAGAGAGAGAGAGAGACAGAGACAGAGACAGCTTAGATTTTACTGATGGGCTTTGACAATGGATATGGTCCTGGGTTTTAACTTGGTTGCTCTGTGTTTTGGTGTTCTCTCTTCAGATTACAGAGGGGGCTGGTCATGTTTAATGGTGACTCGATTGGAGAGCTAGGTGTTTGGTTTTGCAGGTTTGTTTTGTTGTTTTGGTAAAAACACAGTATTGTGTTAAAAATACACTGTTTTGTCACTTTTAACAAAATGCTTTATTTGTTGAATTGTTGAACCCTTCTTGGAAATAACTGGAAAAGGCATTGAGATAACATGAACAGAAGTTTAATCAAGCTAGCTTGGAAGTGTCACATCAGGCCCGTTCCCTCAGTGAGACTTAACTTTACAAACACACGTGTAGCTTTTTATGTAAAAATGACATGGAATGTTGCGACCGCTCGTCCAATCAAAAAGGCTCAACAGATTGAAGCGCCGCAAAGCCTGTAGGCTGCCCTTCCCGAGGGAGGAGCAGATGTCTGGTCCTGTTACAGCACACAAACTGCACATCTTGTGCTTTTCTTAACAATGAGGTAACATCTTTAGCTTTGAGAGGAGAAACAGGAAATCCACAAATGGACAAACCCGTGAAAAACAGAAGCGGTGAGAGGAATTAAGAAAGGGTGTATCCTTTACTAATAAATCCACTTTTCCAAGTCTGCACACATGTCATTATTTCTAATATCAATATAAAATATTATACAGCTTATATTAAACATTAATAATGGCTCTTCAGTTCTAACAAATGTTTTAAAGGACAATACAACTTTGTGTTAAAATAGATGAATAGATCTATAGATTAAACAACACGTTTAATCTCAAATAATAACTAAAGCCTAAACACAGTGTTTATCCGTATAGATTTAAACACTGCTGTTTAGAAATAGAGCTCTTCTATGAATTAATAAACGCCTGGCATTTAACTATTAAACACTTCACACGTTCTTGGGTTTTACAGTGGAGGAAACCACAGAGCCAAGCAGTGCAAAGACTTATGCCAAGCTGACCATGGTAATCGTTCATAAGGGAACACTATAATTATTATAAAGCCTTTCTACAGAGTCCTCATTATGGAGATTATATTGATGTATCAGTCATGCACGATTGAACATTATTTAAGATTCACAATAATATATCAAAGATCTGAATCTGGCTAACTACTTGTAGTTGTGCTCAGTCTCAGTCTCACTACAAGGGCTCTGACTTCTCCAGCTTTCTCTCAAGCGTTTCTCTCATAAAACACATTTCATTTGAGTGCAGATCACATCTGTCTCACTCCAATTCATATCCAGGCTGAAGTGCCTGTGTAACAATATAATGCACTGACATCATCTATTCAAAAAATGCCAGTCTGCAATCTCTCTCTCTCTCTCTCTGGATAAACTTGATACTCAGCAATACTCTGTCATTTGTGTAGATGCTGTATTTTCTGTATTCAAGCCAGAGTCTCCTCTCCTTCCCAGGCAGCGGCGACAGTAGTAGTGACCCAGCTCAGACTTCTCCGCCTTTTCTTCAGCTGGACACATGACAGAGGGCCATTGAGCAGGGGGTTTTACTTACTATAGTTAATCATATTTGTGACTTCAAATTGAAAGCAACTTTATTTGGCTATTCTACTAGAAAACATGTTGTAATTGTTCCTGCCATATTTACTTTATTACCTGAATTTGCCATCCTCTTTAATATGAGGAATGTATTTTATTGACTTGCCCACAGTGGGGAAAGTTCAATTTCAGTGCAGAATATATCTGTGGTGTTCAGGTGAAAGGAAGCACGTGTATATAATTGATGGATGCTAACATTCTTAAAATCATTACCACAAACGGGGCTACATGTGTGCTAAATGCATTTCTCTGTTGTTGCAATTGAACCACTTTGGAGCAGTGGAGTCAGCACAAGGACACAACTGACTTCTCAGTTGAGAAAGAAAGGCAGAGACACACAGGCCTGTATGAGCCAAAATTAATTCAGGCCTTCAAATCAAATCCATTTTACTGTGATATGCTTTGTTTTTCTGTTCACAATCCATAAATTATGATTGTTGTGGTTGAGATATGTTTGACCCAGACGGATTCTTTATTGTGGAGGGAAACAACAAGAAAGCCTGCTTTTGTGCAGCAGTTACTATTATTACACCACGATTTTTTCCTTTCCTGTCCGTTTGGCTGTTGGGAATGTGATGAAATGTCACATCCTGAAACTTGGAAAGAGTCCTCCTTTTGGCTTTAGACAGCTGGTTTACACTTTCAGATGGGAATAGTTGATAGTGTTAGAATTAAACAAAAATAAAAATTAGAATTATACTCTCCTACCGTCCCACAAGGACATTCAAAATGGGGAATTAGATGCCTGTTCTTTAAAGGGAGTTAATTAGCACTGAAATAAAAGTCTAAAAACAACCAAAAGAACACAAAAACTGTTTATCAAAAACAAAGGATTGCCAAATCCTGGTGAGGTCTGAAAACCAACACCCGTGTTGCTTTTGAACTACGTCTGGGTGCTGCATTCCTTCTCTAAAATAGTAAAGCAATATACAAAAATTATGTATCATTATTATTCTATATTATTACTATAACTATTTATAGTGTGCACAGTATGCAGTGTGTTCAACAGCTCCTTTCATCTCCCATCTGCCCCTTTGTAAGTAATAACTTAGGTAGTAACTCGGTTAGTCGTGTTGAAGGAGACAGGTATGACAAATCAAATTATAATTTAGAGACATCTTTAATTCGTTTAAAGATACCTGCACATATTTCAAGATATCTTCAAATAATTCCAGATATCTCATTTAAAGTACATTTAGAGATATCGCTAAATGATTTGCAGATATCTTTAAATGATTTAGAGATACCTGCAAAAGACTTCCTGTTTATTTGGAGATATCTCTAAATCAGTGGTTCACAAACCTGTCCTGGAGGACCACCTACCCTGCTGGTTTGTGTTCCAACCAAGCTTTCAATTACTTAATTGAACCCTTAATTTAACTAATCATTTCCTAAATCAGAGCCTTAAAATAATGTTTAACAATAGGGGTTTTAAGTTAAGTATTAAATTATATAAATACATTATTAAGGAACCAACTTTCTATCAGTTACACAATTTAAAGAGTAAAATGTAATCAAATTACTTCCTGTTACTTCCTGATTATCACTTCCGGTTAACAGTTCATTTATTTCTATGGAACTGAAGGAAACAGGAAGTGATAATCTCAGGTCGGATACAGGAAATCATTGAAAGATATCTCGAAATGAATGGGAAGTCATTCGCAGATATCTCCGAGTGATAATCTGTCTCGACACAGCTGTCTGTCTTCTCCGGGAGGCTGAGGCTGTTTTTCCATGTGACACAAGATGGCGTTGATCGCAGGATCGCACTGCGTACTTGGCTTTTTGACCGCTGGCTGGATGATTAATGCTTGGTGTTTTGGTGGGGAAAGACCACAAAATCCATATTTACATTTAATAAACTTTTCCTTGTAGAAACATTATCAGCTGTAATATATTCTTATTATAAGTCTCGTCGAGTAAACAAATCGAGTTCAATTATGACGTCAGAGAGGCGCTTTAACCCGACGCACAGGATGCGGATTCAGTGCGTCATGGATCCGCATGGAAGCAGCCGTGTGAGTATGAGTTAGCGCTGCAAATGTGCAAATGCGTGTCTGTTAAGATGAATGTGCTTATGAATTTATGAATGTGCTTATTTAGATGTGAGTCCCATAGGCTGTACTGGACAATAGTGTTGAACTTAATGTAAGACGCATTTCATATTGTGGACAATAGAAACTTCGGTTGTGAGGCTTTTGTTTTAGTGTATTTGTGACAAACCTGACATGTGTTTGCCTCCCTGCTGGATAAATTTACAATATTGCGATGCCTGCATCTCTTGCCTTGCAATGGAAACTGTCTTTGAACATTGGGATTCATATTTGAGTTGGCCATACTGAACTATACATCACTGCATTGTTTTATTTTAAATATTGTTGTTATTGTTTAAAAATACACTTTATAATTCTTTGACTTGATTTTCTTCACTCTAATGCACCAATGGTCAGCATACTGTGCTTATTCACACAAAATAATACAATCGATAAAGTGAAATTAAATGTAACCCAGAATTCTTCTGTTTTAATTTAGTATCAGTACACCTCCAATTCAACATGGAGCATTTTGAGGCCTTAGGTGAGTTGGCTATTTGTTTTGAGTCCTTTTTACTGATTCGTAATAAGAAATAAATATAGCTGCAAGCAGCAATGTAGGGGGCCAAGCATATGTGGAGTGATGTGACATATTTAACAGACTTAAGGGTTTCAGCCATGATGAGATTCAAACCCAGGTCTCACACACCACAGTGCAGTGATCGAACCACAACGCAGAATGGCCCAGGCTTCATAATATGGCTTCGGAACTGCTACACTATGATAATGCTAGTACATGAATATTGAAACTAATAAAGCTATAAGCAGCCAAACATCTGTAGGGCTATATCGTGTTTAACCAGGGGTTAAATTGGGATTTGTTATGTGGGGGGCTCTGTGGTTTCAGGCTTTCCAGGGGTGCACATGTGTATGCAAAGCCTACAAAATCTTATCAATTGACAAATTGTAAAATATAACAAGTTGAGAGAGCCCTCTGCTATGAACACTAACATGCTGATCAAAATCATTCTAGATGCTGGCAGTGTGCAAATGTACATCTGATGACAATACAATCTTTCTGTAGGCCTGTGCCCTCTCCTTTGTGTTAGTATCAAATATAGGAATGATGTAACCATTAAAGGAGAGAATAGAAATACAAAATATTAAGTAGAACAGTCTTTTTATTAGGAAAATTAAACTGGACTTGATAAAATCGTTTGAATACACCATACAGAGGCGGCCTGGGACTAAAAAGTGGTCCTGGACTTTCTAGCACAGAACGGCCCATGGTACCCAGTCCGCAACACACCGAACAGTCCGTCCGACACCATATGATCTGAAACTGGAGAACAGCAGGCGTGTAGGTGCTAGAGCATGCTAGTATGCTGCCGGACCTGAACAAATGAAAAGTGTTCAGGAGACCTAGGGGTTGAGTTTCAAATTTCGTGATTTATTTTCACGAATAAAAACGTTTCAAAAGCATTGGCTTTTGCTTCACAAATCTCACCCTGTGGCAACAAGCAGGCAGCCTACTGTACATGTTAAGTAGTGACTAACACAGGCCTAGCCTACCTTTTGAAGTCGTCTGTAAGCTTCCTCCTCTTTACCTCACTCATATCTTTTACCTCTGAAACTTTGAGATCGGATCATCGGTAGGAAATGAATTTGCGACGTACAGTCTTGTATAATACGAGTGCAAGAAAACATAAATTAAGTGACTTAACCTAATGTACACTTCACGACAAAGTGGCGGGAGCAGAAACATCACTCCGATTCCCTGTGGCTAACGCTACCGAAGATTTTTTGAAGCTCTGATGTAATCTTGTAACCTTTGGGGGCGCACCTCATTTATTATGTGCCACAAAAGCAACGCTTTTGAATCAGTGCTTGAATTAGTAAGAATGATAACGGTGTACAAAATATATATCCTATATTGTTGAAAATGAATGAGGAAAGTTGTAAGCCTATGGGCCGGGGCTCAGCCCCGAACGGCCCCGGCCCAATTTAACTGCCGTGTTTAACATACTTTTCAGTTTACATTAACTAAAGTCTTTTTTATTCTTACAATGAATACATAGACAATATAAAATTGTTAACCATTTCAATATTTGTAAAGATTACTATTGGTTAAATTTGTATTGGTAGTACAGCTCCCTCTCTTTTTTCAGGTACACGTTATACATTCATGTGGATCGCTTCATAAATGTACTCTATTATAAATCCAAGCCTTAATAGCAAGCTCCCCAGTGGCGCAGTTGGTAATGGCACAACATGCAAGACTAAGAGATGTTCTCGTATCTTGTACATGTCAACACCTGCATGTGTCTGAGTTCTTGTGATCGAATCCTGCTGAAAGGTTGGCTTGATGGTTGGGTTTTGGAGTATGTGGTCTGTACTGGAAGTCCCTACAAGTGGTGGCATTTTCTGTGATTGATAGATGTGTTATCTAAATGGATTGGATGACGTTTGTGAAAGTACAGACAAATGTAGTTTTATACATCTTTTTTATTTTATTTACAAATCTGAATATAGGTCATAACACGAAGTCATGCACCAAGTTTCACATCTGTCCCATTAGCGGTTTTGGAGAAGAAGATGATTGAATATTGTCTAATAATTGTCATTAATCCAATATTGGCACCAAACGATAAGGCGTATGAGCTTCAAATTTGTTGAGGGACAACGTCATATAGGTATCCAGTCCAGTAGTTTTAATTTTATGGCAATTTCAAATATATGGCGGAATAATAATAATAATAATAATAACTAGAAGTTGCATGCAACTTTTAAGGCATCCATGTATCAGTAGGTTTCAGATTTCAGCAGGCATTTGTAGTTTAAATGCATATGTTATTAAATGTGTTATTTTCAGTTTCAATCCAATGTAGCATACATTTGCGGTTTTAATTTGTTGTCATTTGAAGTATGTATTCAAAGTCAGTGGACTTTAATATCAATTCCTTCATTGTTTGCTTCAGTGATGTAAGGTTCAATTGTATTTTTCACTTGGTGAAATTCTGTCCAGTAGTTTTCATTTTATGGCCATTTGAAATATATGGCAGAATAATAATAATAATAATCCGACCAATTACAAAAGGTTGTCCAACAACTTCGTTGCTTGGCCCCCTAATAATACAGTCCTCAGTTTGGAAATACAAATATAGCAGTCCCTTTAAATATCTGGTATTTGGATGTCATCTGCACGTGTGTTTATGGAGTATCCTACAGAGTAATTAAGACATGAGGTCTGTGCTTAATTGAAGACTCCAGTGACAGACAGCAGAATGTCTGAATATTTGTTTGTTGGTATTGTCTCCTCAGTGAAGATGTTTGATCTTCAGCGGGCCCTTGAATCAGGCGCCACTGAGCAGCAGGTGCTGGAGAAAGTGGTGGCTTTCTCCGACGTGGCCGACCCAGAAGACTTCTTTTTGTGGGGTGTCGGTTTCTTGAGAAGAGACCACGAGGTGCGACTCCTTTGATCTGTCTGTCAGTAGGAATCATGCCTTCTTTCTTCTTTGTTTCTTCTTCCAGATTTGTGTTTTCTGCAGCTTATAAAGTGTGTACATGGTGTGATTGAGTTTTTGGAAATCCATACAGCTCTCAGTGTCCTTGTGCACAGAGGGTTCAAGGCTGTAATGCTGTCAGTCATGCAGAGAAGAGAGACATTGATCACATCATTCGTGAGCTCTTCCTCCTGTGTTTCTCTGCTCAGGTAGCCCATGAGGCCGTCCTGCAGGCCATGGGAAAGGTGCTGACCAGCCACATTGAAGCCATCAGCCCCTCCACAGCCGGGAAGGCATTCGCTATGGTTTCTGAGAAATTGGGCAGGGATGCGGTGAGTTACTCCCTCCTGTGAGGCGCTCTGAAACGTGCACATTAGACAAAGACCTTCCTGTTTTTTTGTATAATGATTCTTGTCACTCAGAGATGTGCCAGATACACTGCTGTCCCCAGAAAGCCTTCTCAGACTCACCCTCCTCCTCTCGTCTTCCCCTGACCCAGAACGAGCCTCCGGAGAGGCGGCAGGCAGCCAGCGACATCCTGCTGGTGCTGGGGTCCCGGTTTCTCGAGGAGGTCTTGGCAGCTCTGGACATTTTGTTGAGGGCAGATGTGGATGCAGACCCCATGTTGCTGACCACTTTGGGACGTCTGTCACGAGCAAATGGTGAGTCTGCCTGCTGCTTCGATTCCTGAAGCCACTGTGCTTTGCCGAAGCCTGGCACAAAAGGGAACTGACCTGTTTTATTCACCTGACCCTAACCGCCTTCTGTGTGTGTGCAGTGTCTGGAATGGTGCCCCATCTCAGGGACATTATCCAGAGCCTGATGCCCCTGCTGAACGGGGTCACCGAGTCTGAGGTCAGGATGGCGCTGTGCTCAGGTGAGTGAGGGTTGCAGCTGACTCCTGGAATGACAGATATCCGTGACGCGTGTGTCTCATGGATATTGACCCCGGAGTCTGTTTATCATTTCCCAGTGCTCACAGACTTCTCCGAAAGCATTCAGGACTTCTTTTCTGGCCCCAGAGGGAGCTCTGACCCGACCCTGAGGAAGCAGGACTTCTTTCCAATCCTGGACACCGTTTACTCATCTTTTCAGATGTGGAACAGGTTCGAACGGAACCTGCAGGTACGGGCCGCTGGGAAATGTGATTGTCAAATGTGGACTGGTAAATACGTTGGCCTGAAGTGCAAAACACAACTGCAAAAAGAAAAACACAAAAACAAAAAGCAGAACGCAAATGCAACAGGAAGAACACAAATGCAAAAATCCTGTTTCTGGTAAAAATATTGTAATCGGAGGCATTATCACGTGTAATACACACAATGTTATTTATATGAAATGTCCCTGCACTCTAGCATACATTGGTAAAACAAAAAGGTGTCTTAAGATCAGTGAGCACAGAAGTAGTATACGCAGACAAGATTTATTGAATCCTGTGATTTTTACCGAAAAAACATCCTATTTCATCGTTAAAGTATATATAAGACATCAAGAAGAGGGGGGGGACATCAATCGATTACTGTTACGTCGAGAGACATTTTGGATCTATTGCTTAAATACAATGTCTCCAAAAGGACTTAATGAAGAATTTGACTTGCATCCTTTTCTGTAATGGTGGGGGGAGAATGTATCCTTGTAAACGTATATGGTTCTTATTAGGAATATGATTAATTTTTAAATGAAATTAAGAAATTAACCCTTGCTTATGTTTAACAAGTTTTTGTTCGATATGAAATTGCATGTATATTATGTGTATTTATTCATGTTTTTTCAAGTGTCATGATCTGATTGTCTAAACCTGTTTTTTATGGTATGGTATTAGAGGGAGCCATGACCTACGCCTCCCTCTAAGCCCTCATGACAAAACAGTGCCAAAACTCGTAAACGAAAAAAAAACGAATGCAAGGAAACTGGCGGTGAAAGCAAAGATTGCAGCATCGCAACCAAAGACAGGGGCTCCAGTGTCTCCTTTAACATTATTTCCTTTCAATTATGTTTTTTTTTTGCTTATGATATAATTACTTTTGTTTACAATTCCATACATTTTGATTTGCTCTCAACATCAATTTTTTCTCAACTTTATTTTTTTATATTTTTTATTTTGAATTCGTTACTTATGGTGCCAATTTGAGCCCCTAAAGAACACAAATGCCAAAAGAAAAACACAGAAAGAAAATGAGAAACACAAAAACGAAAATAATTTTTGTATTTCCTCTGCCAGCTGGTTCTGCCAGGCACAGTGTGTTGGGGAGGGTCAGTTGTCTTCAGGGACAGGATTGCCACAGTATAAATCACTGTAATTCACCCTGTATACTGATAATCCTAACGAGCTGCCGTCACCCACTTGTTCTGAGTTGTTGCTCTTTTGCCCTCTTGGCGTTGCCCACACTGACCGGTCTCTGTGTCCGTCCTGCAGGTCCATGATGCGGTAATCAATGCCTTGGCTTCCCTGACGCCGCTGCTGAGCCCTGCGACTCTCCGGGCCAACCTAAGGGGGCTGATCGACACCACAGTGGTGATGTACAGACAGAGGTCCGACGGTGAAGCTCTGGTCAAGGTACGGCTTTCTGTGCTGACTGGGGTAGCAGGGGTGGGTTTAGATCAGACCGGCTCAGGTTAAAGGCTTGGTTTTATGTTTATGTTCTTATATAGTTTTTAGGTTGATACTTTTTCTTTATTGTAGAACGTGCGCTGCATCATCCTGGCGGCCTTGGGCACGGACCGGAAAATAATCCGCCCCTCTGTGTTCCCCCTGCTAAGGAGCCTGCACCAGGAGGTAGGTCCTATTCTGTGAAACCGCCAACACACCCCGACACACGGGCCCTGTGCAGCCGACTCTGTGCAGCGGGTACGCAGTGACCCTGTCTTTCTCCTTCAGATCCGCGCCCGTCGGGAGAGCCGGCTGCCTGTGGACGCGGTCCTGAGCGTCGTCACACTTCTCGGTAAGTCTCTCTAATTTCACTCAGGAGAGAGTCTTGGTTCTGATCCGCTGGCCTGTGTCGTGTCGTGTCCTCACTGCTCTGTGCTGCTTGCCTTATTCCCACAGCCACCGCCTTCCCAAAGTTGGTCGCCAGTCTGCTTATACAGTTACTGAAGTGCACCAGTGAGCCGAGCCGGGCCGCAGCTGGGGTGATTCTGGCACACCTCCTCAGCGCCGCAGGTACCGTCCTCCCCCCCGTCCCACTGCGCTACGGTGCTCTCAGTGCTGTCTGACCTCCTGCTGTGATCGGCACACACAGACACTCTCAGCCTGTAACCGTATTGTTTCTCCTGATCTCTGTGATTGATTCGTTTTCCTGTCCTTTCCATACCAAACCTCAAATCTGATTACAGGGAACACCCAGCCCATTCCAGGCCAGCCCTCCTTCCCCCGGGACAGCAGCTCCGCCTGCTTTCGTGTCCTGCAGGCCGGTCGAGCCAAGCTGACGAAGCAGGTATGGGCCAGTTTGGAGTCTCTCACGAGAGGAGAGCCCAGCCCGCTGTGTGTACTGTGCTGGGCAGCAGTGTAGTAGACTGAGTGTCTGTCTCCTCTGTCCTCCAGGTCCCTGAGATCTTGGATGCTCTGCAAACCTGCCTGCCCCACCTGGCTGACCGGCAGCTGAGAGTGGTCGCCCGCCTCGTGTCTCACTGCCCGGAGGAGCTCGTCGAGACGTTGCTGAACCGAGCCCTGCCGCTGGACCGAGCCCTGCCGCTGGACCGGTGAGCCTCACAGAAGTGCCTGTCCCTCACACATGATTGGCTCATGTGTCACAGTGTGTCACAGCGAGGAGCTCCCGTGTGTCTCTGTCTCACTGTGTTTCTGTCTCCCCCAGCTCCATCTGTGCGCTATGGAGGGCCTTGAGTTCAGACAGCAAGTTGTCCCGCAAGCTGCTGGCGTTCCTCTTGGGAAAGCTTAGCGCCTCACCTGCTGGGCGCCAGACCCTGGCTGTGAGTACATCTCTCTGTGACGCTTCCAGAGATATAGTGCTGTAAATTGGGTGCCTTCTCTCTGAGTGTGACCCTGTCTGTCTCTCCCGGTGTCAGGTGATTACTGCTGTGCAAGAGTTGCTGGCCGCCCCAGAGCAGAAGAGGCCCTTTCAGAGGGTCTTTCCCCGACTCTTTGGCACCCTACTTCTCCGGATGGGCCTCAGTGAGGACATCAGAGAGACCATGCTGGCCGTGCGGGCCTTGGTGCTACAGGCCCAGCTGGGGACGGTGTCGGAGCAGTTGGAGCAGGAAGAGGCCTGGGCGGAGCTGCCAAGCGCCGAGAGCCACACTGAAGGGGTCCGTCTCCTGGCCAGGTACGGGTATCTCTCCATCACAGGCTGCGCTGACAGGAACGTATTCATATTTACTGTCTCTTCACTGCCTTCCCTTTGTCCTCCAGGGCCATGGCTCAGCACGGCGGCTCGCATCTCCCCGGCATCGTTAAGGTCCTCGTCCCTTTCCTGAGCTCTGACCAGGAGCAGCACAGAGTCGCGTTGACGGCTTTCTTCTCTGAGGTGAGTGCGTCTCTGTTAGCGCTTTTCCACCGACGTGGTGCCGGTGCTGGTGTCGGAGCTGGTGCTTTGCCTGGGAAGCAGCTGAACTTTTTGCGAACTGGGTGTTTGTGCAATTGTTGAAATACAGCAGCAACAACAATATAAATTGTGTTTCTTCATGCGTTTAAACGTTTGGGACGTAAGTATTCCATGTACATTGTCTGCCTTGCAGCTGCTGTGCGGCTCAGAGAAACATTTGAGGGCCATGCTGCTTAAGAACTTGAAGCTCCGAGCCCAGGACCCTTCTGTGCCTGTGAGGTTGCAGCTATTCCAGGGCCTGCAGAGAGCCACGGCCACCCAGGTAAGGACAGTGTGTGGCGCAGGACCGCATGCCGCCGATGTTTCAATTCTTCTCTCGGGGGGTGTCCGTGCTGACGGGGTGCTCTGGGTTTCTCTGTGCAGGTGGAAGAACGGAGCCGGGAGCTGCTGGCCTTCCTCGGCTCGGGCCTGCAGGACGCAGACGTGGCGGACAGGCAGGTGGTCCTGGGAGCTCTGTCCGCCCTCTCGCAGCTCTTGCCCAACCTAAGACGGGACGGCGTCTGCCGGGATGTCCTTGCAGACGTCCTGCTTAGGGTCACTGCGCTCTGGGAAAGAGTGAGTCACTGTTTTGCTCTTCCGGCTCCGTGTCTCAGTGAGAGGTTTAAGTGTCCGGCCTGCAGGCTGTTGTGTTCAGTGTGTCACAGGCTGTGCCTGACCCTCTCTGCTTGTTTCCAGGAGGACGAGGCGCTGCGCTGCGCCGGCGCCACCATGCTGGGGGAATTGTGCCGGTGCCAGGCAGTGACGGCCCACATCAGAGAGGAACTGCAGGAGGCGCTGGTGCGTCTGGTGTTGCACCTCCCAGACTCCAGTCCAAAGGTGTGCAAGGTAAGGGCAGCTCAGTGGGCCGGGCATACCCAGGAGGGCCTGCAGCGGTTTTTAAGAATATAAGAAGAGTTACAAACATAGAATTTGAGACCTTGCGGTCAGATTGTGCCGCTATGTCATGGCATCAGTGCCGAGTGTTGAGGCTAAGCTTTTATCTCTTGTGCAGACCTACCACCTGACCCTCAACAACACTGGGTCAGTGCCAGAACTCGGCACCATCAGCAGACTGATCTACAAGAACAAGCAGGAGCAGGGTTTGGACTTTCGTACCTTCCTGGATGACCTTGCATTCTGGGTAAGGACAGTGTGGCCATTGTGTTGTGTATGAAGGACAGAGAGATGCTGCATGTTTGTGGCTCTTGAGTTACAGGTCTGCTGAGAGTCACAGAATCTGACTCCCTGTCTTCTCTAGGCGTCTAATTTCCCAGAGGCCCTGGGCTGGTCCTTCAGCTGCGCCCTGGACTGCCTGAGCAGCCGCTTTCCTGGAGTCAGAGCCTGCGCTGCCATCTTTACAGGTGAGGAGATGAGACACCTGGGCAGGATGTGGGCCCATGATGGAGCTCACAGGCACACTGTAGCCAAGATGTGTCCTGAATTGTGACTCAGTGTTGCTCTCTCTGACCCACAGAGTGCCTGATTAAAAACGCCCCGCAGTCCCTCCTCAGTCGTCGATGGATGGATCAGAGCATCGCAGGTAACGCAGCCCTTGAGTGCGTCAGTGTGTTACCGCGTCACTGCTGCTCTGGTCCTGGCTGTGTGTAAAGAGCCAATCTTTGTTGCCGGGCTGGAGTAGAGTGTGTCGGCCTGTCGCTGTGCCCTCTCTGTCACTTCAGCGCTGTGTGTTCAGCTCATCCTCTCCCTGTGTCTCTAGCTCTGACGCGGGCCCTTCAGGAGGAGAGCGACGCACAGGCAAGGAGCTGCGCCTCTCAGGCCCTGGAGTACTGCACTGCCTCCCAGCGCCAGAGGCCTGCGAAGGTGCCTGTGTGGAAGAGGCTCTTCTGCTGCCACCCATGAGAAGAGGTGAGGAGATGAGGTCTCCCCCTCAGCAGCTGCACAGGGTAACTGAGTGTCCTCTGACACACTGCTGTGTAGATGTATGACACTGTGGTCTCAGACACCCAAGTGTTTTCGATATACTGTGTAGGTGTGTTCTATAATTTCAATATTTAAGGTATTAAAATCACGCATAGATTGAAAATGTCAGACGAAATGTGGCCCCACATGCTTGTGTCCCTTATAATGAACTTTTGTGGTACAAATTCTCTAAACTTCACCAGCTAGGCTAGTTTTTTCAAATGCACATAATTCCTTCATTTCTTGTGGTATTTTCACCCAACAACTTCTCCAAATTTAAATAGGAGTGGTATTTCAACTAGCAATTTTCAAAAAAGATTTCCCATAGACTTTATTGCAGGAAAAAGGCCAATAGGTCAACATTTCAAAAAACACATTTTGTTTTTGTGAAAAAACTTAGTAGTAGTGTAATAGTTTGTCTAATCATGATCAACTATGCAGAATATTATATTACAGGTTGTCCAGTTTCATTTGATGAGTGTCACATACCTGTACTCCTTATAATGTCCATATTAAACACTTGCACACCTCAGAAGCTCAACCAGGGGCAAATGGGTGTAAAGAGTTATTACCATGTTGAATAAAACAGGAATCTGTACGAATGGAAGACGGTTGCTCTGCACGTGTGTAACGATCACATGTCACAGCACCTGAAATTAATCAATCAATGGATATGACTATTAACTGTTAAAACCATAAAAGCACATGGAACAGTAGTCACTTTTGAATACTTGTCTTTAAAGGCCCAGGGGAATCAAACTGGTTTCACGTTCGATGTATAAAATATCACTCGAGACTAATCGACAATCCAGCGTGTTTATTTCAGAGGGATCTGTTTTATGAGTGAGATGTCCGGCTCAGAAACGGATCAAAGAAAGCCAAGTGTGGAAAAAATCATCATTACTAATTGCAGTGAAGTTTCCAGTACTGTAAAAGACAAACATTACAAACACTTCACCTTCCTCCGGGCTTTCCCGGGTGACTCCGTCGTCGGAAACATTCCGTTAAAGACACTAAAAATACAATTACAGTCACAAGGCAGCTTGAATTAAACATGTCTGAACACGGAAGACACGCTTCACAACACGTGACATGCTTCTGGGTGGAAGATATTAGTGTACTGAGAGCTCTATATGTGCATTGTTTCTATTGAATAGATATTCAATTGAGAACCAATGAACATTCAACCACTCAGTCCCAGTCTGCTCTCTGCGCTGTACTAAAGACTCTCTCCTCCTTCCTACTGTAGAGAATGCCATCCCTGCTCGCCCGTCGGGACAGCATGGACAGGGGTGACACTGATTTTCATCACGACTCCTGTTCTCACACCATGCGGAAAGACGCTGTGTGTCTCCGTTTCAGAGCTGCAGAGGCTGCGCAGGCATGCAGGTGAGTCTGTTTGTGCTCCACATCCTCAGCAGTCTGGAGGGTCTTAAACACATCTGTGAACATGGAGGCAATATCGCAGGACTGTGCTGTGAAGACTGAGTCACAGTCACAGGTTACATCACAGCTGTTGCCATGAGTCTAATAGTGTGTCTTGTAGACTTTATATCAACCTTTTCAATACATGACATTTGAATCCTGCAAAACAACCACTTATGACTCTTAACTCCTGTAGCTCAGTATAGAGCGCGAGCTGCAGAGCCCCAGTGCCAGGCAGTGCTGATGGTATAAACTCCTCTCTATAAACGCACTGCTTTCTCTCCTCTCTGCTCCACAGTGGATGTGACTCTGGACCCCAATACAGCTCATCCCAAACTCATCCTGTCTGAGGATGGGAAGCAACTGAGACCTGGAGACAAACCGGCTGTCCCTGACAATCCGGAGAGGCTTGATCTTGGTCCCTGTGTCCTGGGGAAGGAGGGCTTCAGTTCAGGCAGACACTACTGAGTCCTGATGATTAGTGTAAAAACGGAGAACCACTGATCATCTCTCCTGTCCGCCACAGATCCTGTGTAATAACAGTGAGATTCAGATCCGTGCATCACAGGGGGTGACTGTATACTGAGACACTGAGACGCACATTATATACTGAGATACCAAGACACTGAGACACACACACTGTATACTGAGACACTGAGACGTGCACTACAGTGGGGGAAAAAAGTATTTGATCCCCTGCTGATTTTGTATGTTTGCCCACTGACAAAGAAATGATCAGTTTATAATTTTAATGGTAGATGTATTTTAACAGTGAGAGACAGAATAACAACAACAAAATCCAGAAAAACGCATTTCAAAAAAAGTTATAAATTGATTTGCATGTTAATGAGGGAAATAAGTATTGGACCCCTTCGACTTAGTACTTGGTGGCAAAACCCTTGTTGGCAATCACAGAGGTCAGACGTTTCTTGTAGTTGGCCACCAGGTTTGCACACATCTCAGGAGGGATTTTGTCCCACTCCTCTTTGCAGATCCTCTCCAAGTCATTAAGGTTTTGAGGCTGATGTTTGGCAACTCGAACCTTCAGCCCCCTCCACAGATTTTCTATGGGATTAAGGTGTGGAGACTGGCTAGGCCACTCCAGGACCTTAATGTGCTTCTTCTTGAGCCACTCCTTTGTTGCCTTGGCTGTGTGTTTTGGGTCATTGTCATGCTGGAATACCCATCCACGACCCATTTTCAATGAGGGAAGGAGGTTCTCACCCAAGATTTGACAGTACATGGCCCCGTCCATCGTCCCTTTGATGCGGTGCAGTTGTCCTGTCCCCTTAGCAGAAAAACACCCCCAAAGCATAATGTTTCCACCTCCATGTTTGACGGTGGGGATGGTGTTATTGGGGTCATTCCTCCTCCTCCAAACACGGCGAGTTGAGTTGATGCCAAAGAGCTCGATTTTGGTCTCATCTGACCACAACACTTTCACCCAGTTCTCCTCTGAATCATTCAGATGTTCATTGGCAAACTTCAGACGGGCCTGTACATGTGCTTTCTTGAGCTGGGGGACCTTGCAGGCACTGCAGGATTTCAGTCCTTCACGGCGTAGTGTGTTACCAATTATTTTCTTGGTGACTATGGTCCCAGCTGCCTTGAAATCATTAACAAGATCCTCCCGTGTAGTTCTGGGTTGATTCCTCACCGTTCTCATGATCATTGAAACTCCACGAGGTGAGATCTTGCATGGAGCCCCAGACCGAGGGAGACTGACAGTTATTTTGTGTTTCTTCCATTTGCGAATAATCGCACCAACTGTTGTCACCTTCTCACCAAGCTGCTTGGCGATGGTCTTGTAACCCATTCCAGCCTTGTGTAGGTCTACAATCTTGTCCCTGACATCCTTGGACAGCTCTTTGGTCTTGGCCATGGTGGAGAGTTTGGAATCTGATTGATTGATTGCTTCTGTGGACAGGTGTCTTTTATACAGGTAACAAGCTGAGATTAGGAGCACTCCCTTTAAGAGAGTGCTCCTAATCTCAGCTCGTTACCTGTATAAAAGACACCTGGGAGCCAGAAATTTTGCTGATTGATAGGGGATCAAATACTTATTTCCCTCATTAACATGCAAATCAATTTATAACTTTTTTGAAATGCGTTTTTCTGGATTTTTATGTTGTTATTCTGTCTCTCACTGTTAAAATACACCTACCATTAAAATTATAGACTGATCATTTCTTTGTCAGTGGGCAAACATACAAAATCAGCAGGGGATCAAATACTTTTTTCCCTCACTGTATTTCAATTTTTTTCAAGATTTCTCAATAAATGAATTATGGATACATATTTCTTGTTAATGTTTACTTGTTTTTTATGTCTGATTGATGTCTTTTGATCATTAAGTAATGGTTTCTCATTCATTATTTCTATTTTATTTCAATAAGTAATGATTACAATTTTTTATATTTGTCCCTGTTTTACACGAAATTAGTAATAGACACTTATTCCTGGTTTCAGATTTTCAACAAAGAACATGTACATAGTTTATTATCTCTAAAAAACGGTTTCCCAAAAAATAAGAAATGGTTACTTATTCCTTATTTCTGTTTCCCAATTTTCCAAATACAGTGATGGTTACTGATTGCTACGTTTTGTATTTGGTTACTTTTTCAGTTTGCCTGTTTTTTTAATGAAATAAAAAAAAAATTCTGTTTCTAGACTCATGAAGAAACAAGCAATGGCTACCTATTCCTTCTTTGTTTCCTGGATCTCAGAAAAAAAGGAATGGTTACTTATTTCAGTTTTCAGTTCTCAGAAAACAAGGAATTGTTTCTTCTTTGTTTCCTGGTTGTCAAAACATAAGGAATGCTTACTTATTTCCGTTTCCCTGTTGCTAATACATTTATAAGAAGCGTACGTTTCTACACAGAAATGAAATACTCCTTCCTGAAGTTTGTGGAAATGACGTTTATTTTTCACGGTTAGCAATAAAGCTACATGTAACATGGTGTCTTCCATTAAGCTTTAGTAAAATCGCCAATTTGTTTGTAGTCTATTTACATGACATGCATGCTGTAGACTCATTCATTGACTTTCCACATGTGTTGACACTTTCTACTTCTGTACGACCTGTTCTTGAACATGGAGGAGGATACAGAATTAGTTACAAAATGGTCTCGTGGAAGAAAAACACACCTAAGGAATTGCAAGAAGACTTTGCAATTCCAGGAGTAAAATAAAAACAACCGGATTACAAGACAGCCAGTTCCTCTTACACTTCATGTAAGCATGTTATGCTTTATATAAGGATATGTTGTTTTTTGTTTTCAGTTTCAGATGAGTACCACAATGAATATTACGCTACTATTTGATAATATATTTATTTTCCTTCAAAAAATTATATATGGTGTTGAACCTATTTTTTACTTGGTGTACTACATTGATAAGCCATCTTATACCTGTCTGCTATAATAATAATAATAATCATCATCATCATAATAATCACAGTAATAATAATACTAGACACCGGTATGATGTTTATGTCATTATTAGATAACCTGCAGTTTGTTCATTTATGTCTGTTTTAATTCATCATGCATGCTCACTGGCACATGTAGATACATTACTGTAATTACTTACACACATTAGTTTATTTTCCTCCGCTTATTATTTGTTATCATTAGGCTTGATTATAACAATAATAATACTAGTATTTTTAATGTATGTAAAGGGCTGTACGTTTTATTTTACTTTTTCTTATTGACCAAATAGCCTGAAATTATTACATTGTCCCAATATGTACGGTGTGTTACGCAAATTATATTAGCATGGTCTCACTGGGTAATATGGAGCAAAACGCCCAATCTGGTAAAAGTGTGCTCTACACAGGATTTTGAACCAACAACCTTTCAGTTGTCAGTCCAGAATAATAATCAACACAGCTGCATCATAATCATAGTAACAGTAATGGTTTATTTTGTCATATATTTACATTGACAACAAATATTATTATAATTGAATACGGTTTTGTGAAATTCTAATTCAGAAGGGCTGTATTGGCATGGCGAGGTTATGCAAGTATTGCCAAAGCATTTACAGCAAAGGACTGAAGGTAACATAGATTAAGTACAAAACATAATACAGGATACTGATTGTACATTTAAAAGAATAAACATTAAAAGACAAAGAAAATCTATTTTAAAAGAAAAACATACCTACAATTAGGTCCATGAATATTTGGACAGTGACACAATTGTCATCATTTTGGATCTGTACAACACCACAATGGATTTCAAAGGAAACAATCCAGATATTCTTTAAGTGTAGTCTTTCATCTTTAATTTGAGGGTACTAACACCCATTTTTATATGTGTCCCCCCAATTTTAGGGGCTCAAAAGTATTTGGACAAAGTAACATAATCCTGAATTAAATTGTTAGTTTCAATACTTGGTTACAGATCCTTTGCAGATAATGAATGTTGAAGTGTGGAACCCATAGCCATCACCAGATGCTGTGTTTAGTCCCTGGTGATGCTCTGCAAGGCCTGCAGCTGTCTTTAGTAGTGCCTCTTTGTTCTTGTGGCGTTTTGTCTTCAGTTTTGCCTTAGAAATCAAAACAAACCGGTCAGAGAGATAGCAAAAACATTGGCTGTGGAAAAATCTACTATTTGGCAACTTCTTCAAAAGAAAGAACGCACCGGTCAGCTCAGGAACACCAAAAGGCAACGGAAAACAACTGTGGCAGAAGACAGAAGGATTATTTCGCTGGTGAAGAATAACCCCTATACAAGGTGCAGGGCATAACCTGTATGTGGTAGGGTTATCAAACACAGCACTGCTGTCTGCAACATTGGAACACCAAGTGGCCCTTCTAAATGTCTCCAGAAAGGAGAGAGACACAACTTCGTCATCGTAACATATAAGACGACCACGAAGGGACTCGAACCCTCGATCTTCTGATCCGAAGTCAGACGCCTTATCCATTAGGCCACGCAGTCGTCAACAAGGGAGAGCCCTGGCCCTTCATGTTTCAGAAAGGCGAATGCGCTACGCCGACCTCAATGAATCCTTAGTTATATACATATGTTCAAGAACGTTTCTGTAGCTCATGTAAATCAAGTCACACGACAGGCCTTGAAGTTTTCTGTCAGTTTGAAAGTTTTGCTCCTGACAATCCTTTTTGTATTGTGGCATAGTGGCTGTCACAGTGGAAAGTAAGTTGTCCACAGTTGGATGCAAGCTTGCCTGAAGCACAGGAATGAACTTACTCTCGACGTTCCATGTAAAGACTGAAGAAGTGGGCTTTACCTCTGAGGGCAGGGGAATTAGCTCAGGTGGTAGAGCGCTTGCTTAGCATGTGAGAGATAGCGGGATCGATGCCCGCATTCTCCAGTCTCCAGGCATTTGTGTGCCAGTCTCGGCAGTGCAGCTCACTTTTCTTGCTGTAGGCTGCAGACGCGGAGGCTCACGTCCAGGTGCAACGAATTGTCATCTTATCAGACACCTCTGTGAAGTTGATTCCTTATTCCTTATTTATAAAAAAAATGAGTAATGGTTACTTATTCCTTATTTCTTATTGCTTACGTTTCAAAAATTAAGTAATGCTTACGTGTTACTTATTTGTGATTCTCAAAATAAGTAATTATTAAATATTTCAATTTTTTTCAAGATTTCTCAATAAATGAATTATGGATACATATTTCTTGTTAATGTTTACTTGTTTTTTATGTCTGATTGATGTCTTTTGATCAATAAGTAATGGTTTCTCAATCATTATTTCTATTTTATTTCAATAAGTAATGATTACAATTTTTTATATTTGTCCCTGTTTTACACGAAATTAGTAATAGACACTTATTCCTGGTTTCAGATTTTCAACAAAGAACATGTACATAGTTTATTATCTCTAAAAAACGGTTTCCCAAAAAATAAGAAATGGTTACTTATTCCTTATTTCTGTTTCCCAATTTTCCAAATACAGTGATGGTTACTGATTGCTACGTTTTGTATTTGGTTACTTTTTCAGTTTGCCTGTTTTTTTAATGAAATAAAAAAAAAATTCTGTTTCTAGACTCATGAAGAAACAAGCAATGGCTACCTATTCCTTCTTTGTTTCCTGGATCTCAGAAAAAAAGGAATGGTTACTTATTTCAGTTTTCAGTTCTCAGAAAACAAGGAATTGTTTCTTCTTTGTTTCCTGGTTGTCAAAACATAAGGAATGCTTACTTATTTCCGTTTCCCTGTTGCTAATACATTTATAAGAAGCGTACGTTTCTACACAGAAATGAAATACTCCTTCCTGAAGTTTGTGGAAATGACGTTTATTTTTCACGGTTAGCAATAAAGCTACATGTAACATGGTGTCTTCCATTAAGCTTTAGTAAAATCGCCAATTTGTTTGTAGTCTATTTACATGACATGCATGCTGTAGACTCATTCATTGACTTTCCACACGTGTTGACACTTTCCACTTCTGTACGACCTATTCTTGAACATGGAGGAGGATACAGAATTAGTTACAAAATGGTCTCGTGGAAGAAAAACACACCTAAGGAATTGCAAGAAGACTTTGCAATTCCAGGAGTAAAATAAAAACAACCGGATTACAAGACAGCCAGTTCCTCTTACACTTCATGTAAGCATGTTATGCTTTATATAAAGATATGTTGTTTTTTGTTTTCAGTTTCAGATGAGTACCACAATGAATAATACGCTACTATTTGATAATATATTTATTTTCCTTCAAAAAATTATATATGGTGTTGAACCTATTTTTTACTTGGTGTAATACATTGATAAGCCATCTTATACCTGTCTGCTATAATAATAATAATAATCATCATCATAATAATAATCACAGTAATAATAATAATAATAATAATAATAATAATAATAATAATCATCATCATCATCATCATCATAATAATCATAATAATAATAATACTAGACACCGGTATGATGTTTATGTCATTATTAGATAAGCTGCAGTTTGTTCATTTATGTCTGTTTTAATTCATCATGCATGCTCACTGGCACATGTAGATACATTACTGTAATTACTTACACACATTAGTTTATTTTCCTCCGTTTATTATTTGTTATCATTAGGCTTGATTATAACAATAATAATACTAGTATTTTTAATGTATGTAAAGGGCTGTACGTTTTATTTTACTTTTTCTTAATGACCAAATAGCCTGAAATTATTACATTGTCCCAATATGTACGGTGTGTTACGCAAATTATATTAGCATGGTCTCACTGGGTAATATGGAGCAAAACGCCCAATCTGGTAAAAGTGTGCTCTACACAGGATTTTGAACCAACAACCTTTCAGTTGTCAGTCCAGAATAATAATCAACACAGCTGCATCATAATCATAGTAACAGTAATGGTTTATTTTGTCATATATTTACATTGACAACAAATATTATTATAATTGAATACGGTTTTGTCAAATTCTAATTCAGAAGGGCTGTATTGGCATGGCGAGGTTATGCAAGTATTGCCAAAGCATTTACAGCAAAGGACTGAAGGTAACATAGATTAAGTACAAAACATAATACAGGATACTGATTGTACATTTAAAAGAATAAACATTAAAAGACAAAGAAAATCTATTTTAAAAGAAAAACATACCTACAATTAGGTCCATGAATATTTGGACAGTGACACAATTGTCATCATTTTGGATCTGTACAACACCACAATGGATTTCAAAGGAAACAATCCAGATATTCTTTAAGTGTAGTCTTTCATCTTTAATTTGAGGGTACTAACACCCATTTTTATATGTGTCCCCCCAATTTTAGGGGCTCAAAAGTATTTGGACAAAGTAACATAATCCTGAATTAAATTGTTAGTTTCAATACTTGGTTACAGATCCTTTGCAGATAATGAATGTTGAAGTGTGGAACCCATAGCCATCACCAGATGCTGTGTTTAGTCCCTGGTGATGCTCTGCAAGGCCTGCAGCTGTCTTTAGTAGTGCCTCTTTGTTCTTGTGGCGTTTTGTCTTCAGTTTTGCCTTAGAAATCAAAACAAACCGGTCAGAGAGATAGCAAAAACATTGGCTGTGGAAAAATCTACTATTTGGCAACTTCTTCAAAAGAAAGAACGCACTGGTCAGCTCAGGAACACCAAAAGGCAACGGAAAACAACTGTGGCAGAAGACAGAAGGATTATTTCGCTGGTGAAGAATAACCCCTATACAAGGTGCAGGGCATAACCTGTATGTGGTAGGGTTATCAAACACAGCACTGCTGTCTGCAACATTGGAACACCAAGTGGCCCTTCTAAACTTCTCCAAAAAGGAGAGAGACACCACTTCGGCATCGTAACATAGAAGACGACCACAAAGGGACTCGAACCCTCAATCTTCTGATCCGAAGTCAGACGCCTTATCCATTAGGCCACGCAGTCCTGAATAGTGCAGGGCCACGGCCCTTCATGTTTCAGAAAGGCGAATGCGCTACGCCGACCTCAATGAATCCTTAGTTATATACATATGTTCAAGAACGTTTCTGTAGCTCATGTAAATCAAGTCACACGACAGGCCTTGAAGTTTTCTGTCAGTTTAAAAGTTTTGCTCCTGACAATCATTTTTGTATTGTGGCATAGTGGCTGTCACAGTGGAAAGTAAGTTGTCCACAGTTGGATGCAAGCTTGCCTGAAGCACAGGAATGAACTTACTCTCGACGTTCCATGTAAAGACTGAAGAAGTGGGCTTTACCTCTGAGGGCAGGGGAATTAGCTCAGGTGGTAGAGCGCTCGCTTAGCATGTGAGAGGTAGCGGGATCGATGCCCGCATTCTCCAGTCTCCAGGCATTTGTGTGCCAGTCTCGGCAGTGCAGCTCACTTTTCTTGCTGTAGGCTGCAGACGCGGAGGCTCACGTCCAGGTGCAACGCATTGTCAGCTAATCAGACACCTCCGTGAAGTTGATTCCTTATTCCTTATTTATAAAAAAAATGAGTAATGGTTACTTATTCCTTATTTCTTATTGCTTACGTTTCAAAAATTAAGTAATGCTTACGTGTTACTTATTTGTGATTCTCAAAATAAGTAATTATTAAATATTTCAATTTTTTTCAAGATTTCTCAATAAATGAATTATGGATACATATTTCTTGTTAATGTTTACTTGTTTTTTATGTCTGATTGATGTCTTTTGATCAATAAGTAATGGTTTCTCAATCATTATTTCTATTTTATTTCAATAAGTAATGATTACAATTTTTTATATTTGTCCCTGTTTTACACGAAATTAGTAATAGACACTTATTCCTGGTTTCAGATTTTCAACAAAGAACATGTACATAGTTTATTATCTCTAAAAAACGGTTTCCCAAAAAATAAGAAATGGTTACTTATTCCTTATTTCTGTTTCCCAATTTTCCAAATACAGTGATGGTTACTGATTGCTACGTTTTGTATTTGGTTACTTTTTCAGTTTGCCTGTTTTTTTAATGAAATAAAAAAAAAATTCTGTTTCTAGACTCATGAAGAAACAAGCAATGGCTACCTATTCCTTCTTTGTTTCCTGGATCTCAGAAAAAAAGGAATGGTTACTTATTTCAGTTTTCAGTTCTCAGAAAACAAGGAATTGTTTCTTCTTTGTTTCCTGGTTGTCAAAACATAAGGAATGCTTACTTATTTCCGTTTCCCTGTTGCTAATACATTTATAAGAAGCGTACGTTTCTACACAGAAATGAAATACTCCTTCCTGAAGTTTGTGGAAATGACGTTTATTTTTTACGGTTAGCAATAAAGCTACATGTAACATGGTGTCTTCCATTAAGCTTTAGTAAAATCGCCAATTTGTTTGTAGTCTATTTACATGACATGCATGCTGTAGACTCATTCATTGACTTTCCACATGTGTTGACACTTTCTACTTCTGTACGACCTGTTCTTGAACATGGAGGAGGATACAGAATTAGTTACAAAATGGTCTCGTGGAAGAAAAACACACCTAAGGAATTGCAAGAAGACTTTGCAATTCCAGGAGTAAAATAAAAACAACCGGATTACAAGACAGCCAGTTCCTCTTACACTTCATGTAAGCATGTTATGCTTTATATAAAGATATGTTGTTATTTGTTTTCAGTTTCAGATGAGTACCACAATGAATATTACGCTATTATTTGATAATATATTTATTTTCCTTCAAAAAATTATATATGGTGTTGAACCTATTTTTTACTTGGTGTACTACATTGATAAGCCATCTTATACCTGTCTGCTATAATAATAATAATAATCATCATCATAATAATAATCACAGTAATAATAATAATAATAATAATAATAATAATAATAATAATAATAATAATAATCATCTTCATCATCATCATCATAATAATCATAATAATAATAATACTAGACACCGGTATGATGTTTATGTCATTATTAGATAAGCTGCAGTTTGTTCATTTATGTCTGTTTTAATTCATCATGCATGCTCACTGGCACATGTAGATACAATACTGTAATTACTTACACACATTAGTTTATTTTCCTCTGCTTATTATTTGTTTTCATTAGGCTTGATTATAACAATAATAATACTAGTATTTTTAATGTATGTAAAGGGCTGTACGTTTTATTTCACTTTTTCTTAATGACCAACTAGCCTGAAATTATTACATTGTCCCAATATGTACGGTGTGTTACGCAAATTATATTAGCATGGTCTCACTGGGTAATATGGAGCAAAACGCCCAATCTGGTAAAAGTGTGCTCTACACAGGATTTTGAACCAACAACCTTTCAGTTGTCAGTCCAGAATAATAATCAACACAGCTGCATCATAATCATAGTAACAGTAATGGTTTATTTTGTCATATATTTACATTGACAACAAATATTATTATAATTGAATACGGTTTTGTGAAATTCTAATTCAGAAGGGCTGTATTGGCATGGCGAGGTTATGCAAGTATTGCCAAAGCATTTACAGCAAAGGACTGAAGGTAACATAGATTAAGTACAAAACATAATACAGGATACTGATTGTACATTTAAAAGAATAAACATTAAAAGACAAAGAAAATCTATTTTAAAAGAAAAACATACCTACAATTAGATCCATGAATATTTGGACAGTGACACAATTGTCATCATTTTGGATCTGTACAACACCACAATGGATTTCAAAGGAAACAATCCAGATATTCTTTAAGTGTAGTCTTTCATCTTTAATTTGAGGGTACTAACATCCATTTCTATATGTGTCCCCCCAATTTTAGGTGCTCAAAAATATTTGGACAAAGTAACATAATCCTGAATTAAATTGTTAGTTTCAATACTTGGTTGCAGATCCTTTGCAGTCAATGAATGTTGAAGTGTGGAACCCATAGCCATCACCAGATGCTGGGTTTAGTCCCTGGTGATGCTCTGCAAGGCCTTCAGCTGTCTTTAGTAGTGCCTCTTTGTTCTTGTGGCGTTTTGTCTTCAGTTTTTCCTTAGAAATCAAAACAAACCGGTGAGAGAGAGATAGCAAAAACATTGGCTGTGGAAAAATCTACTATTTGGCAACTTCTTCAAAAGAAATAACGCACTGGTGAGCTCAGGACACCAAGAGGCAACGGAAAACAACTGTGGCAGAAGACAGAAGGATTATTTCGCTGGTGAATAATAACCCCTATACGAGGTGCAGGGCATCAACTGTTTGTGGTAGGGTTATCAAACATACCATTGTTTTCTGCAACATTAGAACACCAAGTGGCCCTTCTAAATGTCTCCAGAAAGGAGAGAGACACAACTTCGTCATCGTAACATAGAAGACGACCACGAAGGGACTCGAACCCTCAATCTTCTGATCCGAAGTCAGACGCCTTATCCATTAGGCCACGCAGTCCTCAACAGTACAGGGCCACGGCCCTTCATGTTTCAGGAAGGCGAATGCGCCACGCCGACCTCAATGAATCCTTAGTTATATACATATGTTCATGAACGTTTCTGTAGCTCATGTAAATCAAGTCACACGACAGGCCTTGAAGTTTTCTGTCAGTTTGAAAGTTTTGCTCCTGACAATCATTTTTGTATTGTGGCATAGTGGCTGTCACAGTGGAAAGTAAGTTGTCCACAGTTGGATGCAAGCTTGCCTGAAGCACAGGAACGAACTTACTCTCGACGTTCCATGTAAAGACTGAAGAAGTGGGCTTTACATCTGAGGGCAGGGGAATTAGCTCAGGTGGTAGAGCGCTCGCTTAGCATGTGAGAGGTAGCAGGATCGATGCCTGCATTCTCCAGTCTCCAGGCATTTGTGTGCCAGTCTTGGCAGTGCAGCTTACTTTCCTTGATTTAGGCTGCAGACGCGGAGGCTCACGTCCAGGTGCAACGCATTGTCAGCTTATCAGACACCTCCGTGAAGTTGATTCCTTATTCCTTATTTTTTTTAAAAATTAGTAATGGTTACTAATTCCTTATTTCTTATTGCTTACGTTTCAAAAATTAAGTAATGCTTATGTGTTACTTATTTGTGATTTCTCAAAATAAGTAATGATTAAATATTTCAATTTTTTTCAAGATTTCTCAATAAATGAATTATGGATACGTATTTCTTGTTAGTGTTTACTTGTTTTTTATGTCTGATTGATGTCTTTTGATCAATAAGTAATGGTTTCTCATTCCTTATTTCCATTTTCTTTCAATAAGTAATGATTACAATTTTTTATATTTGTCCCTGTTTTACACGAAATAAGTAATAGACACTTATTCCTGGTTTCAGATTTTCAACAAAGAACATGTACATAGTTTATTATTTCTGAAACACGGTTTCCCAAAAAATAAGAAATGGTTACTTATTCCTAATTTCTGTTTCCCAATTTTCCAAATACAGTGATGGTTACTGATTGCTACATTTTGTTGTTGGTTACTTTTTCAGTTTGCCTGTTTTCTTAATGAAATAAGTATTTTTTTCTGTTTCTAGACTCATGAAGAAACAAGCAATGGCTACTTATTCCTTGTTTGTTTCCTGGATCTCAGAAAATAAGGAATGGTTACTTATTTCAGTTTTTAGTTCTCAGAAAACAAGGAATTGTTTCTTCTTTGTTTCTCGGTTGTCAAAACATAAGGAATGCTTACTTATTTCCATTTCCCTGTTGCTAATACATTTATAAGAAGCGTACGTTTCTACACATAAATGAAATACTCCTTCCTGAAGTTTGTGGAAATGTTATGGAAATGACGTTTATTTTTCACGGTTAGCAATAAAGCTACATGTAACATGGTGTCTTCCATTAAGCTTTAGTAAAATCGCCAATTTGTTTGTAGTCTATTTACATGACATGCATGCTGTAGACTCATTCATTGACTTTCCACATGTGTTGACACTTTCTACTTCTGTACGACCTGTTCTTGAACATGGAGGAGGATACAGAATTAGTTACAAAATGGTCTCGTGGAAAAAAAACACACCTAAGGAATTGCAAGAAGACTTTGCAATTCCAGGAGTAAAATATAAACAACCGGATTACAAGACAGCCAGTTCCTCTTACACTTCATGTAAGCATGTTATGCTTTATATAAAGATATGTTGTTTTTTGTTTTCAGTTTCAGATGAGTACCACGATGAATATTACGCTACTATTTAATAATATATTTATTTTCCGTAAACAAATTATATATGGTGTTGAACCTATTTTTTACTTGGTGTACTACAATGATAAGCCATCTCATACCTGTCTGGTATAATAATAATAATCATCATAATAATAATAATCACAGTAATAATAATAATAACAATAATAATAATAATCATAATCATAATAATAATAATAATAATAATAATAATACTAGACACCGGTATGATGTTTATGTCATTATTAGATAAGCTACAGTTTGTTCATTTATGTCTGTTTTAATTCATCATGCATGCTCACTGGCACATGTAGATACAGTACTGTAATTACTTACACACATTAGTTTTTTTTTTCCTCCGCTTATTATTTGTTATCATTAGGCTTGATTATAACAATAATAATACTAGTATTTTTAATGTATGTAAAGGGCTGTACGTTTTATTTCACTTTTTCTTAATGACCAACTAGCCTGAAATTATTACATTGTCCCAATATGTACGGTGTGTTACGCAAATTATATTAGCATGGTCTCACTGGGTAATATGGAGCAAAACGCCCAATCTGGTAAAAGTGTGCTCTACACAGGATTTTGAACCAACAACCTTTCAGTTGTCAGTCCAGAATAATAATCAACACAGCTGCATCATAATCATAGTAACAGTAATGGTTTATTTTGTCATATATTTACATTGACAACAAATATTATTATAATTGAATACGGTTTTGTGAAATTCTAATTCAGAAGGGCTGTATTGGCATGGCGAGGTTATGCAAGTATTGCCAAAGCATTTACAGCAAAGGACTGAAGGTAACATAGATTAAGTACAAAACATAATACAGGATACTGATTGTACATTTAAAAGAATAAACATTAAAAGACAAAGAAAATGTATTTTAAAAGAAAAACATACCTACAATTAGATCCATGAATATTTGGACAGTGACACAATTGTCATCATTTTGGATCTGTACAACACCACAATGGATTTCAAAGGAAACAATCCAGATATTCTTTAAGTGTAGTCTTTCATCTTTAATTTGAGGGTACTAACATCCATTTCTATATGTGTCCCCCCAATTTTAGGTGCTCAAAAGTATTTGGACAAAGTAACATAATCCTGAATTAAATTGTTAGTTTCAATACTTGGTTGCAGATCCTTTGCAGTCAATGAATGTTGAAGTGTGGAACCCATAGCCATCACCAGATGCTGGGTTTAGTCCCTGGTGATGCTCTGCAAGGCCTTCAGCTGTCTTTAGTAGTGCCTCTTTGTTCTTGTGGCGTTTTGTCTTCAGTTTTGCCTTAGAAATCAAAACAAACCGGTCAGAGAGATAGCAAAAAAATTGGCTGTGGAAAAATCTACTATTTGGCAACTTCTTCAAAAGAAATAACGCACTGGTGAGCTCAGGACACCAAGAGGCAACGGAAAACAACTGTGGCAGAAGACAGAAGGATTATTTCGCTGGTGAAGAATAACCCCTATACGAGGTGCAGGGCATCAACTGTTTGTGGTAGGGTTATCAAACATACCATTGCTTTCTGCAACATTAGAACACCAAGTGGCCCTTCTAAACGTCTCCAGAAAGGAGAGAGACACAACTTCGTCATCGTAACATAGAAGACGACCACGAAGGGACTCGAACCCTCAATCTTCTGATCCGAAGTCAGACGCCTTATCCATTAGGCCACGCAGTCATCAACAAGGGAGAGCCCCGGCCCTTCATGTTTCAGAAAGGCGAATGCGCTACGCCGACCTGAATGAATCCTTAGTTATATACATATGTTCATGAACGTTTCTGTAGCTCATGTAAATCAAGTCACACGACAGGCCTTGAAGTTTTCTGTCAGTTTGAAAGTTTTGCTCCTGACAATCATTTTTGTATTGTGGCATAGTGGCTGTCACAGTGGAAAGTAAGTTGTCCACAGTTGGATGCAAGCTTGCCTGAAGCACAGGAACGAACTTACTCTCGACGTTCCATGTAAAGACTGAAGAAGTGGGCATTATCTCTGAGGTCAGGGGAATTAGCTCAGGTGGTAGAGCGCTCGTTTAGCATGTGAGAGGTAGCAGGATCGATGCCTGCATTCTCCAGTCTCCAGGCATTTGTGTGCCAGTCTTGGCAGTGCAGCTTACTTTCCTTGATTTAGGCTGCACACGTGGAGGCTCACGTCCAGGTGCAACGCATTGTCAGCTAATCAGACACCTCCGTGAAGTTGATTCCTTATTCCTTATTTATAAAAAAAATGAGTAATGGTTACTAATTCCTTATTTCTTATTGCTTACGTTTCAAAAATTAAGTAATGCTTACGTGTTACTTATTTGTGATTTCTCAAAATAAGTAATGATTAAATATTTCAATTTTTTTCAAGATTTCTCAATAAATGAATTATGGATACATATTTCTTGTTAGTGTTTACTTGTTTTTTATGTCTGATTGATGTCTTTTGATCAATAAGTAATGGTTTCTCATTCCTTATTTCCATTTTCTTTCAATAAGTAATGATTACAATTTTTTATATTTGTCCCTGTTTTACACGAAATAAGTAATAGACACTTATTCCTGGTTTCAGATTTTCAACAAAGAACATGTACATAGTTTATTATTTCTGAAACACGGTTTCCCAAAAAATAAGAAATGGTTACTTATTCCTTATTTCTGTTTCCCAATTTTCCAAATACAGTGATGGTTACTGATTGCTACGTTTTCTTGTTGGTTACTTTTTCAGTTTGCCTGTTTTTTTAATGAAATACATATTTTTTTCTGTTTCTAGACTCATGAAGAAACAAGCAATGGCTACTTATTCCTTGTTTGTTTCCTGGATCTCAGAAAATAAGGAATGGTTACTTATTTCAGTTTTTAGTTCTCAGAAAACAAGGAATTGTTTCTTCTTTGTTTCCCGGTTGTCAAAACATAAGGAATGCTTACTTATTTCCATTTCCCTGTTGCTAATACATTTATAAGAAGCGTACGTTTCTACACATAAATGAAATACTCCTTCCTGAAGTTTGTGGAAATGTTATGGAAATGACGTTTATTTTTCAAGGTTAGCAATAAAGCTACATGTAACATGGTGTCTTCCATTAAGCTTTAGTAAAATCGCCAATTTGTTTGTAGTCTATTTACATGACATGCATGCTGTAGACTCATTCATTGACTTTCCACACGTGTTGACACTTTCTACTTCTGTACGACCTGTTCTTGAACATGGAGGAGGATACAGAATTAGTTACAAAATGGTCTGGTGGAAAAAAAAACACACCAAAGGAATGGCAAGAAAACTTTGCAATTCCAGGAGTAAAATAAAAACAAGCGGATTATAAGACAGCCATTTCCTCTTACACTTCATGTAAGCATGTTATGCTTTATATAAAGTTATGTTGTTTTTTGTTTTCAGTTTCAGATGAGTACCGCGATGAATATTACGCTACTATTTAATAATATATTTATTTTCCGTAAACAAATTATATATGGTGTTGAACCTATTTTTTACTTGGTGTACTACAATGATAAGCCATCTCATACCTGTCTGGTATAATAATAATAATCATCATAATAATAATAATCACAGTAATAATAATAATAACAATAATAATAATAATCATAATCATAATAATAATAATAATAATACTAGACACCGGTATGATGTTTATGCCATTATTAGATAAGCTACAGTTTGTTCATTTATGTCTGTTTTAATTCATCATGCATGCTCACTGGCACATGTAGATACAATACTGTAATTACTTACACACATTAGTTTATTTTCCTCTGCTTATTATTTGTTTTCATTAGGCTTGATTATAACAATAATAATACTAGTATTTTTAATGTATGTAAAGGGCTGTACGTTTTATTTCACTTTTTCTTAATGACCAACTAGCCTGAAATTATTACATTGTCCCAATATGTACGGTGTGTTACGCAAATTATATTAGCATGGTCTCACTGGGTAATATGGAGCAAAACGCCCAATCTGGTAAAAGTGTGCTCTACACAGGATTTTGAACCAACAACCTTTCAGTTGTCAGTCCAGAATAATAATCAACACAGCTGCATCATAATCATAGTAACAGTAATGGTTTATTTTGTCATATATTTACATTGACAACAAATATTATTATAATTGAATACGGTTTTGTGAAATTCTAATTCAGAAGGGCTGTATTGGCATGGCGAGGTTATGCAAGTATTGCCAAAGCATTTACAGCAAAGGACTGAAGGTAACATAGATTAAGTACAAAACATAATACAGGATACTGATTGTACATTTAAAAGAATAAACATTAAAAGACAAAGAAAATGTATTTTAAAAGAAAAACATACCTACAATTAGATCCATGAATATTTGGAAAGTGACACAATTGTCATCATTTTGGATCTGTACAACACCACAATGGATTTCAAAGGAAACAATCCAGATATTCTTTAAGTGTAGTCTTTCATCTTTAATTTGAGGGTACTAACATCCATTTCTATATGTGTCCCCCCAATTTTAGGTGCTCAAAAGTATTTGGACAAAGTAACATAATCCTGAATTAAATTGTTAGTTTCAATACTTGGTTGCAGATCCTTTGCAGTCAATGAATGTTGAAGTGTGGAACCCATAGCCATCACCAGATGCTGGGTTTAGTCCCTGGTGATGCTCTGCAAGGCCTTCAGCTGTCTTTAGTAGTGCCTCTTTGTTCTTGTGGCGTTTTGTCTTCAGTTTTGCCTTAGAAATCAAAACAAACCGGTGAGAGAGAGATAGCAAAAACATTGGCTGTGGAAAAATCTACTATTTGGCAACTTCTTCAAAAGAAATAACGCACTGGTGAGCTCAGGACACCAAGAGGCAACGGAAAACAACTGTGGCAGAAGACAGAAGGATTATTTCGCTGGTGAAGAATAACCCCTATACGAGGTGCAGGGCATCAACTGTTTGTGGTAGGGTTATCAAACATACCATTGCTTTCTGCAACATTAGAACACCAAGTGGCCCTTCTAAATGTCTCCAGAAAGGAGAGAGACACAACTTCGTCATCGTAACATAGAAGACGACCACGAAGGGACTCGAACCCTCAATCTTCTGATCCGAAGTCAGACGCCTTATCCATTAGGCCACGCAGTCCTCAACAGTACAGGGACACGGCCCTTCATGTTTCAGGAAGGCGAATGCGCCACGCCGACCTCAATGAATCCTTAGTTATATACATATGTTCAAGAACGTTTCTGTAGCTCATGTAAATCAAGTCACACGACAGGCCTTGAAGTTTTCTGTCAGTTTGAAAGTTTTGCTCCTGACAATCATTTTTGTATTGTGGCATAGTGGCTGTCACAGTGGAAAGTAAGTTGTCCACAGTTGGATGCAAGCTTGCCTGAAGCACAGGAACGAACTTACTCTCGACGTTCCATGTAAAGACTGAAGAAGTGGGCATTATCTCTGAGGTCAGGGGAATTAGCTCAGGTGGTAGAGCGCTCGTTTAGCATGTGAGAGGTAGCAGGATCGATGCCTACATTCTCCAGTCTCCAGGCGTTTGTGTGCCAGTCTCGGCAGTGCAGCTTACTTTTCTTGATTTAGGCTGCACACGTGGAGGCTCACGTCCAGGTGCAACGCATTGTCAGCTTATCAGACACCTCCGTGAAGTTGATTCCTTATTCCTTATTTATAAAAAAAATGAGTAATGGTTACTAATTCCTTATTTCTTATTGCTTACGTTTCAAAAATTAAGTAATGCTTACGTGTTACTTATTTGTGATTTCTCAAAATAAGTAATGATTAAATATTTCAATTTTTTTCAAGATTTCTCAATAAATGAATTATGGATACATATTTCTTGTTAGTGTTTACTTGTTTTTTATGTCTGATTGATGTCTTTTGATCAATAAGTAATGGTTTCTCATTCCTTATTTCCATTTTCTTTCAATAAGTAATGATTACAATTTTTTATATTTGTCCCTGTTTTACACGAAATAAGTAATAGACACTTATTCCTGGTTTCAGATTTTCAACAAAGAACATGTACATAGTTTATTATTTCTGAAACACGGTTTCCCAAAAAATAAGAAATGGTTACTTATTCCTTATTTCTGTTTCCCAATTTTCCAAATACAGTGATGGTTACTGATTGCTACGTTTTCTTGTTGGTTACTTTTTCAGTTTGCCTGTTTTTTTAATGAAATACGTATTTTTTTCTGTTTCTAGACTCATGAAGAAACAAGCAATGGCTACTTATTCCTTGTTTGTTTCCTGGATCTCAGAAAATAAGGAATGGTTACTTATTTCAGTTTTTAGTTCTCAGAAAACAAGGAATTGTTTCTTCTTTGTTTCCCGGTTGTCAAAACATAAGGAATGCTTACTTATTTCCATTTCCCTGTTGCTAATACATTTATAAGAAGCGTACGTTTCTACACATAAATGAAATACTCCTTCCTGAAGTTTGTGGAAATGTTATGGAAATGACGTTTATTTTTCAAGGTTAGCAATAAAGCTACATGTAACATGGTGTCTTCCATTAAGCTTTAGTAAAATCGCCAATTTGTTTGTAGTCTATTTACATGACATGCATGCTGTAGACTCATTCATTGACTTTCCACACGTGTTGACACTTTCTACTTCTGTACGACCTGTTCTTGAATATGGAGGAGGATACAGAATTAGTTACAAAATGGTCTGGTGGAAAAAAAAACACACCAAAGGAATGGCAAGAAGACTTTGCAATTCCAGGAGTAAAATAAAAACAAGCGGATTATAAGACAGCCATTTCCTCTTACACTTCATGTAAGCATGTTATGCTTTATATAAAGTTATGTTGTTTTTTGTTTTCAGTTTCAGATGAGTACCGCGATGAATATTACGCTACTATTTAATAATATATTTATTTTCCGTAAACAAATTATATATGGTGTTGAACCTATTTTTTACTTGGTGTACTACAATGATAAGCCATCTCATACCTGTCTGGTATAATAATAATAATCATCATAATAATAATAATCACAGTAATAATAATAATAACAATAATAATAATAATCATAATCATAATAATAATAATAATAATACTAGACACCGGTATGATGTTTATGCCATTATTAGATAAGCTACAGTTTGTTCATTTATGTCTGTTTTAATTCATCATGCATGCTCACTGGCACATGTAGATACAATACTGTAATTACTTACACACATTAGTTTATTTTCCTCTGCTTATTATTTGTTTTCATTAGGCTTGATTATAACAATAATAATACTAGTATTTTTAATGTATGTAAAGGGCTGTACGTTTTATTTCACTTTTTCTTAATGACCAACTAGCCTGAAATTATTACATTGTCCCAATATGTACGGTGTGTTACGCAAATTATATTAGCATGGTCTCACTGGGTAATATGGAGCAAAACGCCCAATCTGGTAAAAGTGTGCTCTACACAGGATTTTGAACCAACAACCTTTCAGTTGTCAGTCCAGAATAATAATCAACACAGCTGCATCATAATCATAGTAACAGTAATGGTTTATTTTGTCATATATTTACATTGACAACAAATATTATTATAATTGAATACGGTTTTGTGAAATTCTAATTCAGAAGGGCTGTATTGGCATGGCGAGGTTATGCAAGTATTGCCAAAGCATTTACAGCAAAGGACTGAAGGTAACATAGATTAAGTACAAAACATAATACAGGATACTGATTGTACATTTAAAAGAATAAACATTAAAAGACAAAGAAAATCTATTTTAAAAGAAAAACATACCTACAATTAGATCCATGAATATTTGGACAGTGACACAATTGTCATCATTTTGGATCTGTACAACACCACAATGGATTTCAAAGGAAACAATCCAGATATTCTTTAAGTGTAGTCTTTCATCTTTAATTTGAGGGTACTAACATCCATTTCTATATGTGTCCCCCCAATTTTAGGTGCTCAAAAGTATTTGGACAAAGTAACATAATCCTGAATTAAATTGTTAGTTTCAATACTTGGTTGCAGATCCTTTGCAGTCAATGAATGTTGAAGTGTGGAACCCATAGCCATCACCAGATGCTGGGTTTAGTCCCTGGTGATGCTCTGCAAGGCCTTCAGCTGTCTTTAGTAGTGCCTCTTTGTTCTTGTAGCGTTTTGTCTTCAGTTTTGCCTTAGAAATCAAAAACAAACCGGTCAGAGAGATAGCAAAAACATTGGCTGTGGAAAAATCTACTTTTTGGCAACTTCTTCAAAAGAAAGAACGCACTGGTCAGCTCAGGAACACCAAAAGGCAACGGAAAACAACTGTGGCAGAAGGATTATTTCGCTGGTGAAGAATAACCCCTATACAAGGTGCAGGGCATCACCTGTTTGTGGTAGGGTTATCAAACATAGCACTGCTGTCTGCAACATTGGAACACCAAGTGGCCCTTCTAAACGTCTCCAGAAAGGAGAGAGACACCACTTCGTCATCGTAACATAAAAGACAACCACGAAGGGACTTGAACCCTCAATCTTCTGATCCGAAGTCAGACGCCTTATTCATTAGGCCACGCAGTCGTCAACAAGGGAGAGCCCTGGCCCTTCATGTTTCAGAAAGGCGAATGCGCTACGCCGACCTCAATGAATCCTTAGTTATATACATATGTTCAAGAACGTTTCTGTAGCTCATGTAAATCAAGTCACACGACAGGCCTTGAAGTTTTCTGTCAGTTTGAAAGTTTTGCTCCTGACAATCCTTTTTGTATTGTGGCATAGTGGCTGTCACAGTGGAAAGTAAGTTGTCCACAGTTGGATGCAAGCTTGCCTGAAGCACAGGAACGAACTTACTCTCGACGTTCCATGTAAAGACTGAAGAAGTGGGCTTTACATCTGAGGGCAGGGGAATTAGCTCAGGTGGTAGAGTGCTCGCTTAGCATGTGAGAGGTAGCGGGATTGATGCCCGCATTCTCCAGTCTCCAGGCATTTGTGTGCCAGTCTCGGCAGTGCAGCTCCCTTTTTTTGCTGTAGGCTGCAGACGCGGAGGCTCACGTCCAGGTGCAACGCATTGTCAGCTTATCAGACACCTCCGTGAAGTTGATTCCTTATTCCTTATTTATTAAAAAAATTAGTAATGGTTACTAATTCCTTATTTCTTATTGCTTACGTTTCAAAAATTAAGTAATGCTTACGTGTTACTTATTTGTGATTTCTCAAAATAAGTAATGATTAAATATTTCAATTTTTTTCAAGATTTCTCAATAAATGAATTATGGATACATATTTCTTGTTAATGTTTACTTGTTTTATATGTCTGATTGATGTCTTTTGATCAATAAGTAATGGTTTCTCATTCATTTGTTTCCATTTTTTTTCAATAAGTAATGATTACAATTTTTTATATTTGTCCCTGTTTTACACGAAATAAGTAATAGACACTTATTCCTGGTTTCAGATTTTCAACAAAGAACATGTACATAGTTTATTATTTCTGAAACACGGTTTCCCAAAAAATAAGAAATGGTTACTTATTCCTTATTTCTGTTTCCCAATTTTCCAAATACAGTGATGGTTACTGATTGCTACGTTTTGTTGTTGGTTACTTTTTCAGTTTGCCTGTTTTTTTAATGAAATAAGTATTTTTTTCTGTTTCTAGACTCATGAAGAAACAAGCAATGGCTACTTATTCCTTCCTTGTTTCCTGGATCTCATAAAATAAGGAATGGTTACTTATTTCAGTTTTCAGTTCTCAGAAAACAAGGAATTGTTTCTTCTTTGTTTCCTGGTTTCAAAACATAAGGAATGCTTACTTATTTCCATTTCCCTGTTGCTAATACATTTATAAGAAGCGTATGTTTCTACACAGAAATGAAATACTCCTTCCTGAAGTTTGTGGAAATGTTATGGAAATGACGTTTATTTTTCACGGTTAGCAATAAAGCTACATGTAACATGCTGTCTTCCATTAAGCTTTAGTAAAATCGCCAATTTGTTTGTAGTCTATTTACATGACATGCATGCTGTAGACTCATTCATTGACTTTCCACACGTGTTGACACTTTCTACTTCTGTACGACCTGTTCTTGAACATGGAGGAGGATACAGAATTAGTTACAAAATGGTCTCGTGGAAAAAAAACACACCTAAGGAATTGCAAGAAGACTTTGCAATTCCAGGAGTAAAATAAAAACGACCGGATTACAAGACAGCCAGTTCCTCTTACACTTCATGTAAGCATGTTATGCTTTATATAAAGTGTAACTGCCTCTCAGCTTTAGTTAAGTTTGTGACTATTTTTTTGGTTCCTACCTAAAATTAATAGGATATCGTAGAGGCGGAACTAATTAGCGCCATCCTTGTGTTCCGCACGTAATTAAAGGGGGCACAACATCTAAAGTGTAGAGCTAAAACATAGCATCGCAAGAGCTCTCCGAGCTAAGTAAATATTAAGAATATAAAGATATCTAAATGTATATTATCCGAGTAAAGAAGACAAGGAAGAAGGCTTTTGAGATTTAGCCCCTCCTAAGTAGGAAGCAGCCTACGAGGTATGTTTCTTTTGTATCCAGTTGTCTGTGATATATTTCATGTGCATAGCTTGTGTTAACTAGTGTGTAACTATAACGGCACAAACTGTATTCAAGACATACATACATGCATTGTATTTATAATTTCCTTTTATTTTTTTTCTCTCTTTCAACCCAGTTCTCACGGGTTGACATGATATGTTGTTGAAATAAAACCCCGTTTTTTAACCAAGACCTCGTGCTTCGTGTTGACTACTGGAGGGAGCTACAGTGAGAACTCGTCTGCTCCGCATGAGGAGGCGAGGAAGACGGCATCGGAGAGCGCGAGTCGTGGCTGGGCTGAGACATCTCCATCGCAGCGCGCGCCTTCACAGACGGCATCGGAGAGCGCGAGTCGTGGTCGGGCCGAGACATCCGCACATGACAGCGCGAGAAGAGGCAGCGCCCACGGAAGAATCAGGTTTCATAACGCAAATTAAGCTGTAATTCAGAGACATTAAGCGTTCTGGGCAAGAGAATGAGACATTTCTTTGCATTTCCCATTAGTTAATGTTTTGTTTACTTACCTTTTCTCAAATTGAAGTGGATTGATATTGCTACTGTGTTGATATTGTGTCTACTGATGAGTAGGATGTGAATATTAAGAACTATTAGTACCGAGAGTAAGGCAGAATTGGTCATATTTAGACTTAAAAGTGAATGGTTATTACTTAATGTGGTATATGTACAAGTTTAACTAAGAGTTAATATTTTTGGTTTGTTTAATTTCATTTGTGGTAATTTAAGATTTAAATAAGGCCATATATAACTATAACAAGTTATCAGGCAAGAAGACCATAGCTCCATAGATCACAAAGTGAGTGTTACTAGTCTTTGAGTACAGTTAGTACAGTTTTTATTTTGGAAAAAGCAAGTTAATTTAGCTGCAGAGAGTAATTTTTCTCCAAAGTAGTGTCAGTAGCTGCAAGTAATTAAAGGCTGACTATTCACATATCAGAGATTAAAAACAACTACTCAATTGAGCTTAAGCTAAGTTAAACATAACTTAGATTATTGTGAACAAGGTAATTTACTCAACTAAAAAACAAGTTTAGATTTAAACCAAACTAAAGCAAAATGTCAGAGTTTGAGCTTTTCTTTGAGAGTGACAAAGAGGGTGCAGGTGAAGACGCGCAGCAGCACTGCGCAGACATGCAACCACAAGCTGCTGAAGGCACAGGAGATAACCACACTTCCTCACAAGAGCCACATAGAAGCCAAAGGGTCCGCAGGTTTACGGAAAAGGGCCAAGAACTGCACGATCAGCAAGTAAGAAGATTTGCACACCGTTTCAGTGTGAGCTACGAGAAGTGGAAAGCTATCGCTAAGGATGCCAAACAAGCGCTGAGTGGACAATGCTCAAACAACCTGCTGCGTGACCACATTACTAAGATAAGCAATGCCTCAGATAATCTGAACGTTGTTTATGAAGATTTAAGGCACATTGACATTCCCGACCAAGACACACGTCGCAGAGCAGACACCTGCGAAGCAGTAACAAGAACAATCATCCAGACTGCAAAGGCTCTTCTAGACACAAGAGGGGGTGAAGAACAAAGAGTGAAATCAATAGAGCCTGTAATTGAAGCTGCAGCCTCAGACAAAGTAAGCGTCAACTCTCACCGCACCAAGTCGTCTGCTCATTCTCAAACTAACTCAAGAATAACATCCCGTTCAAGCCAGTCTTCTGCAAGACGAGATGCTGCTGCTGAAGTTGCTGCCAATGAAGCCACTTTAAAAGTACTGCTAGAGCAAGAACGTCATATCAAAGAACTTGAAAGACTCGAAACTGAAGCAGCCAATTTACGAGCTAATCAAGAGGCTGAAAATGCAGAAAGACAAAGGGTGCTGGAAGCCAAGCGCAGAGAACTAGAAAGATTGGAGACAATCAAGAAGCTAGAGGCTGCTAAGGCGAGACAGCAAGTATATGAACAAAGTGAATGCTCAGATGAAGAAATATTTGGGCTGCTCCATCAATGTGTCCCTCCGAAGGAGAATGAGGAAGTCAAGCATGAAAGTAGCCTATTGCAGCATTGCTCCCCACCTCACTCTCTGACACAACCAAAACAAGAAGACAATACTGCAGCTCTTGTTAGAGCATTCGCAGAGTCCATCAGTGCGAGTCGTCTTCCCGTACCTGAACCAACAACGTTCAACGGCGACCCACTCAGATTTAATGACTGGAAAGTCTCCTTTCAGACACTTATTGACAGGAAAAACATACCAGCTGAAGAGAAAATATACTATCTGCGAAAGTATGTGGGTGGACCAGCCAAAAAGGCCATTGAAGGCTACTTCTTGCTAGGCACAGAGTCAGCTTATTGTGCAGCGTGGACCATCCTAGAAGAGAGATACGGCAATCCATTCCTTATCGCCAAGGCCTTCAGAGATAAGCTTGATACGTGGCCCAAAATAAACTCTAAGGGGAGTGTGGAACTTCAAGAACTCGCTGACTTCCTTCGCAGCTGTGAGGCGGCCATGTCTCAGATCAGAGGTCTTGAAGTACTCAACGACTGCAACGAAAATCAGAAAATACTCTCTAAACTTCCAGACTGGCTGACCTCAAGATGGAATAGGAAGGTGATAGAAGTGGAAGAACAAAGTCACACGTTCCCAAGCTTTAGCCAGTTCGTCAAGTTTCTCACACGTGAAGCCAAAATCGCCTGTAACCCAATAACGTCCCTCCACGCTCTAAAACCAAGTGAAAATGAGAAGATCAAGGTTTCAAAGACAAGAGGTCATGGAGCAAAGGTATTGGCAACCAACTCAGACGAGAAAGCTGTTACCACAAGCTGTGTCTTCTGTGAGAAGGCAGGTCACAGTCTACACAAGTGTCGCAAATTTATGGATGAGACTATTTCAGAGCGAGTCAAGTTTGTTCAAGAGAAGAAATTGTGTTTCGGCTGTCTGAAGTTTGGCCATCGCTCGAAGGACTGTGAAAACAGAGAGATCTGCGATATGTGTGAAAAAAGACATCCAGCTTGCCTCCATGATAATCGCACCAAAGAAGAAAGGATGTCAACACGGCTTAGTGGAGCAGGGAACAGTGGCAAGTCAAGGGAAAGGAAAATAGAGCGGCCACAAGATAGGGCAGCAAGATCATCACGTGAGTCAACATCCAACAGAGTTTTACAGAATGTTAAAGACACTCATACATCCACAGTCATTCCAGTGTGGTTGTCAGTCACAAGTGAGCCAGATCGTGAAGTTCTTGTGTATGCACTCCTCGATACACAGAGCGACACGACATTCATCCTGGAAGAAACGGCAAAGACTCTTCACACAAAGAAGGAACCAGTTCAGCTAAAGCTCTCCACAATGGCTTCAAGAAACACAGTTGTGTCCTGTCGGAAACTGACTGGACTACAAGTGAGAGGATTCTACTCAGACAAGATAATTCCTCTGCCAGTGACCTACTCAAGAGAATTCATCCCTGCAAACAGAGATCATATTCCCACACCAGAGACTGCAAAGGCATGGCCTCATCTGGAACACGTCGCAGACGAGATTGCTCCTCAACAAAGCTGCGACGTGGGCCTGCTAATCGGCTACAACTGTCCTCAAGCTCTTGTCCCAAGGCAAGTGGTGCCTGGTAAAGAAAATCAGCCCTTTGCTCAGAGAACAGACCTGGGCTGGAGCGTAGTTGGCTATGGCAACCCATGTCTTGACTATGGAGATGAAATTGGAATAAGTCACCAGGTCATCGTGAGGCAAGTGATGCCTGGTCTTCAGTCCTCTTCAAACCTCACAAGCGAAGTTCACTATGTCTGTAGAACTCAAGTCAAAGAGGTAGTCTCACCTGCAGATGTCATCAAGGTGCTGGAATCGGACTTTGTCGAAAGGTCTTTGGAGGACAGTCACATCTCTCAAGAGGATCTCCGATTCCTGTCAAAGATGGAAAGAGGCATCAGGCTCAAGGACAATGGTCATTATGAGATGCCACTGCCATTCAAGAATGAAAGACCCAACTTACCAGATAACATGGTGTGCGCCATCCACCGTCTCAGATGCCTAGAACGGAAGCTGAAAAGAAACAAACAGTACTACAAAGACTACAAGACCTTCATGGATGAGATCATAACACGTGGAGATGCAGAAAGGGTCCCAGAAGAAGACCTCAATAAAGCTCCAGCATGGTACATCCCACACCATGGGGTGTATCATCCCCAAAAGCCTGGGAAGATACGTGTTGTCTTCGATTGTTCGGCGAGATTTCAAGAGACATCCTTAAACGACCATCTCCTGACCGGTCCAGAGCTGACAAACACCTTGGTGGGAGTTCTGTGTCGTTTCCGGAAAGGTCCAGTGGCAATCATGTGTGACATTGAACGCATGTTCCACCAGTTCCACGTTAAAGCAGAAGACCAAGATTACCTAAGATTCCTGTGGTGGGAGAATGGAAATCTTGAAGCCAAACCATCCATCTACCGGATGAAGGTCCACTTGTTTGGCGCTGCTTCATCACCTGGCTGCGCTAACTATGGACTCAAGCACCTCGCAGCCGAAGGACACGGACACTTCAGTGAAGCCACCATCAAGTTCATTCAGAAGAACTTTTACGTTGATGACGGCTTGTCAAGCTTAGCGTCTGAAAGCCAAGCTATTCAGTTAGTGAAGGAGGCAAGAGAGCTCTGCAACAAAGGCAAACTCAGGCTGCACAAGTTCATTTCCAACAGCAAGAAAGTCCTAGCCTCAATCCCCAAAGAAGAATGTGCAAAAGCTGCCCAAGACCTGGACATGGCCCTGGGAGAGCTACACGTGGAAAGAGCACTTGGCATACAGTGGTGCGTGGCTTCTGACGAGTTCCAGTTCAGAGTGATTGTGAAAGAAAATCCACTTACCCGAAGAGGAGTTTTATCCACTGTCGCTTCAGTATACGATCCACTCGGATTTGTGGCACCGTTCATCCTGGTGGGAAAACAGATTCTGCAGCAGATGTGTCATAACAAGCTCAGTTGGGATGACATCTTACCTGATGATCTTCGACCCCTGTGGGAGTTTTGGCTCCAAGACCTGCAAAACCTGGCTGGTGTAAAGATTCAGAGATGCTACATTCCATTAAACTTTAAGGTTCAGAGCTACGAGCTCCATCATTTCTCTGATGCCAGCGTGTCAGGTTATGGCGAGTGTTCGTACCTCAGAGCAGTCAGTGCATCAGGTGAAGTCCACTGCTCTTTGGTAATGGGGAAGTCAAGAGTAGCCCCTGCTAAGGTTACCACCATACCAAGACTTGAGCTGTCAGCAGCAGTCGTAGCCGTCCGCACCAGTGACATGCTCAAAAGGGAACTGGAGATAGATTGCCTACAGGAATTCTTCTGGACCGATTCAAAGGTTGTCCTCGGATACATCAGTAACGAGGCCAGGAGATTTCATGTGTTCGTGGCAAACCGTGTGGAACGCATCAAGCAAAGTACGGAGTCTGCGCAATGGAGGTATGTGGCTTCCGAAGAGAATCCAGCAGATCATGCCTCAAGAGGTCTTGCAGCAAAACAACTTGTAGCTTCCAACTGGTTCACGGGTCCAAGCTTTCTTTGGCAGAAAGAGCTGACCAGCGAAGTAGTCAAGGTGGGAGAGATTGCAAGTAGTGATCCAGAGATCAAGAAGGCCCAGGCTCATGACACCCTGGCAAAGGAAATAAGGTCACTGTTAGATTGTCTACGAAAGTTCTCTGACTGGTCAAGAATGGTGAAAGCTATAGCCAGACTAAAGCGGCGTGCAAGGGAAGCGAAAGGCCTCAGGCCAAGGTCCTGGGAAAGCACCAGTTTAGAGGAAAGGAGAGATGCAGAGCTCAGCATAATCAAGATGGTCCAACAAGCAACCCTCTCTCAAGAAATACAGGGCATCCAGTGTCATAAGAACTCACAAATCAAAGACAAGGCCAACAAGTTACACAAGTTGGGTCCATTCCTGGATGACCAAGGTATCCTCAGAGTCGGAGGCCGCTTAACTCATGCTGCTCTTCATCCACATGTGAAGCATCCAGCTGTTCTCCCTAGAGACAGTCACGTGTCGGCATTACTCGTCAAGCACTATCACGAGAGAGTGCACCATCAGGGACGGGGAATGACCATAAATGAGATCCGATCCAATGGTATATGGATCCTGGGATGCAGCAGGGCAGTGTCATCCCATATTTACAAATGCACAACGTGCAGGAAGTTCAGAAGATGCACAGAACAACAAAGGATGGCAAATCTCCCGGAAGATCGAATGGAAACAACCCCTCCATTTACTTACTGCGGGATGGACTGCTTCGGGCCATTCCACATCAAGGAAGGAAGAAAAGAGTTAAAGCGTTATGGACTCTTACTTACCTGCATGTGTTCCAGAGCAGTGCATATTGAAATGCTCGACGACTTGACCACAGATGCCTTCATTAACGCTCTGCGTTCATGCATCGCTATTCGTGGAATAGTACGGCAAATAAGGTGTGATCAAGGGACAAACTTTGTTGGTGCCAGGCGTGAGTTCATTCAAGCATTAAAGGAGATGGATCAAGAGGAACTCAAAGAACTGAGATGTGAGTTCATCATGAACACCCCAGCTTCAAGTCATATGGGTGGCGTCTGGGAAAGACAAATTCGCACTATCAGAAGTGTCTTGACGTCCATTCTAGAACAGTCAGCCAGACAACTTGACTGCTCCTCACTACGAACGTTCCTATATGAAGTTATGGCGGTTGTAAATAGCAGACCTCTGACCACTGATCATCTGAACGATCCATCCTGTCCAGAGCCCTTGACACCAAATCACATCCTGACCATGAAATCCACGATCATCTCTCCACCTCCTGGAAAGTTCGTCAGGGAAGATCTGTACCTCCGTAAAAGATGGCGCAGAGTTCAACTCTTAGCCAACAACTTTTGGACACGGTGGAAAAAGGAATACCTCCTCAATCTCCAACAGAGACAGAAGTGGACCAAAGACCGCAGAAACGCTAAGGTCAATGATATTGTCATTTTGCAAGATGATGCTACACCACGAAACCAGTGGAAGTTAGCAAAGGTTATTGAAGTGTACCCAGGAAAGGACGGAAGAGTGAGAAGGCTCAAGTTGCTTATCGGCGATTCAACTCTGGATGGAAGAGGAAAGCGCATCTCTAAACCTGTTCATTTGGAGAGGCCCATCCATAAGACAGTTACATTGTTGGAAGCAGACTGAAGACTCCAGCATCCTCTAGTCACTCTTTCAACTAGTTCTTAAGTTAAGATAATAAGTAAATAGTTAGTACTTTGAAATTAATATTATGTGCAGTTTATATGCAGTATGTGTGTCTCCAAGCTGTTCTGAGAAATCACTTGTGATTTGGTGGGAGTGTAACTGCCTCTCAGCTTTAGTTAAGTTTGTGACTATTTTTTTGGTTCCTACCTAAAATTAATAGGATATCGTAGAGGCGGAACTAATTAGCGCCATCCTTGTGTTCCGCACGTAATTAAAGGGGGCACAACATCTAAAGTGTAGAGCTAAAACATAGCATCGCAAGAGCTCTCCGAGCTAAGTAAATATTAAGAATATAAAGATATCTAAATGTATATTATCCGAGTAAAGAAGACAAGGAAGAAGGCTTTTGAGATTTAGCCCCTCCTAAGTAGGAAGCAGCCTACGAGGTATGTTTCTTTTGTATCCAGTTGTCTGTGATATATTTCATGTGCATAGCTTGTGTTAACTAGTGTGTAACTATAACGGCACAAACTGTATTCAAGACATACATACATGCATTGTATTTATAATTTCCTTTTATTTTTTTTCTCTCTTTCAACCCAGTTCTCACGGGTTGACATGATATGTTGTTGAAATAAAACCCCGTTTTTTAACCAAGACCTCGTGCTTCGTGTTGACTACTGGAGGGAGCTACATAAAGATATGTTGTTTTTTGTTTTCAGTTTCAGATGAGTACCACGATGAATATTACGCTACTATTTGATAATATATTTATTTTCCTTAAACAAATTATATATGGTGTTGAACCTATTTTTTACTTGGTGTACTACATTGATAAGCCATCTCATACCTGTCTGCTATAATAATAATAATCATCATAATAATAATAATCACAGTAATAATAATAATAATAATAATAATCATCATAATAATCATAATAATAATAATAATAATAATAATAATACTAGACACCGGTATGATGTTTATGTCATTATTAGATAAGCTACAGTTTGTTCATTTATGTCTGTTTTAATTAATCATGCATGCTCACTGGCACATGTAGATACAGTACTTTAATTACTTACACACATTAGTTTATTTTCCTCCGCTTATTATTTGTTATCATTAGGCTTGATTATAACAATAATAATACTAGTATTTTTAATGTATGTAAAGGGCTGTACGTTCTATTTTACTTTTTCTTAATGACCAAATAGCCTGAAATTATTACATTGTCCCAATATGTACGGTGTGTTACGCAAATTATATTAGCATGGTCTCACTGGGTGATATGGAGCAAAACACCCAATCTGGTAACAGTGTGCTCTACACAGGATTTTGAACCAACAACCTTTCAGTTGTCAGTCCAGAATAATAATCAACACAGCTGCATCATAATCATAGTAACAGTAATGGATTATTTTGTCATATTATTACATTGACAACAAATATTATTATAATTGAATACAGTTTTGTCAAATTCTAATTCAGAAGGGCTGTATTGGCATGGCGAGGTTATGCAAGTATTGCCAAAGCATTTACAGCAAAGGACTGAAGGTAACATAGATTAAGTACAAAACATAATACAGGATACTGATTGTACATTTAAAAGAATAAACATTAAAAGACAAAGAAAATGTATTTTAAATTAAAAACATACCTACAATTAGGTCCATGAATATTTGGACAGTGACACAATTGTCATCATTTTTGCTCTGTACAACACCACAATGGATTTCAAAGGAAACAATCCAGATATTCTTTAAGTGTAGTCTTTCATCTTTAATTTGAGGGTACTAACATCCATTTCTATATGTGTCCCCCCAATTTTAGGCGCTCAAAAGTGTTTGGACAAAGTAACATAATCCTGAATTAAATTGTTAGTTTCAATACTTGGTTGCAGATCCTTTGCAGTCAATGAATGTTGAAGTGTGGAACCCATAGCCATCACCAGATGCTGGGTTTAGTCCCTGGTGATGCTCTGCAAGGCCTGCAGCTGTCTTTAGTAGTGCCTCTTTGTTCTTGTGGCGTTTTGTCTTCTTTTTTGCCTTAGAAATCAAAACAAACCAGTCAGAGAGATAGCTAAAACATTGGCTGTGGAAAAATCTACTATTTGGCAACTTCTTCAAAAGAAAGAACGCACTGGTGAGCTCAGGAACACCAAAAGGCAACGGAAAACAACTGTGGCAGAAGACAGAAGGATTATTTCGCTGGTGAAGAATAACCCCTATACGAGGTGCAGGGCATCACCTGTTTGTGGTAGGGTTATCAAACACAGCACTGCTGTCTGCAGCATTGGAACACCAACTGGCCCATCCAAGCTTCTCCAGAAAGGAGAGAGACACCGTGTAGAACCGTCTCAGAAATATGTGGAGAAGTCGCGGAGATAAAGCAAATAGAACTTTAATCGAGCCGGCTCGGAAACTCCACATCAGAAATAATTCCTTCAGTGAGACTTAATGTTTACAAACATGAGTACAACTTTATAGGAAAAATGACGTAACATCTTATGGCCGTTCATCCAATCAGAAGATACAGGTCCGGGTCCGTTTTACGTTCTGTCCTCCCGTGAAGAGGTGATGGATCCAAAGCAGATGTCCGTCTTTGATGTGCACTAGGAAGATGCGATCCCACGGTCGTCATTTACCTAGTGTCAATCGTTCCTTAACAGAAACAATTCCTGCCTATCTGGAGAAACGATTAAGTCATAAACAAATTCTCAGCAGACATCTGTAGGCTATTTCGGCACTGTGTAATCTTTCATTACTGACAGGAGTTTCTAACAAATCGACCTTTTTGACCCTTTACTTGTCCTGATAAAACGAATCTGCTCAGTCTGTATACAAAACTACTTCTAATGCTAGTGTTAATATAAAACATTATATAATAATCACAAAAACACTTTATTCAACTTCCTATACAGAGTCTTCATTGTTTGATCCTGGTGCAGAAAAAGACAGTGACAGTTACAGATGTAAGTTTTTACAAATAAAGTAAATAATTACTCATTCTTACAGATATGTAGCAGATGCCATTATCCAGTTACAAGGCTTATCAGGCGATACAAGAAAAACGGCAACAAAAGTACTATAATAAGTGTACATTCAATTGTACATAGTACATACATGAAGTACAATGCTCAAATTTGCCAACTGGTTTAATAGGACAGTACAGAAGAGACAGGTCTGTGGATTTTTTCATCCTTCATCCACAATTTGTGCATCGACTTTGCTCCCTTTTTCTTGGGATTGTGCTGTCTAGGCGGTCTGTAGGTTGTCCCTATTATAATTTATGCATGAAATTCCGATAGCAATGGCTGTAGAACTAGTTGGACCTGGAAGTTTGATTAATCTCTCCTGATTTCAGGAAAAGGTGTAAAAAAATAACTTGTCGCAAAAAAATCATGAAACAGTCCTGAATATCCACACTTTGATGAATAGATCCCAGTTTGTTGAGTTGTAGTGATTGGAGTTTGGTATATTGAATGGCAGCACTTTCTACACGAACACACTAGGTGTCACAGGTGGAGGCAGTGCTTTATGAACAGAAATGTGTGTTGGTTTGACCAAAAACGGCTTAATGAATCTGACATTTGTGTGAAAGCAGGTGATAATGCTTCTACATTAGTTGAAAAAGTACGTCTTGTGGGACCTAAACTGATGCTTTGGGATATTGTGTTCACAGAACCAGTTTCAATGATTGTGAATAACCGTAATCGGGATCCTGATGCAGGGAGAAGTCATAAACATTTGTTATTGTTGCAAACACGACAATTGCTCAAAAAAGAAAGGCAATTGGCAGATTGCAGATATCTGGCAATTAACACATTTCAAAATGCTTATTTTGTAACAAATACCATATGTTTAAGTGCTGTAATTTGTATTATACATATTTTATCTACTTTTGAAAATGTGGTCATCCAATCTGTATACACAGACAGTACAGTACAGTATGTGGTGTTATGCATATGCATGAGGTGACGCGAGAGTGGAGAGTTCACCGGGAGCGGGGGCAAGCCTCATGGTGTGTCGGTACAATACTCTGTAATAAACGAGTTGAATAACACTACAGTTGCAGAGGTGAATCCTTTCTAAATACCCCAACACGACACAGTACACACGTCATGTAGCGTCATGACATTATACTAGAAGCCAGAACCCTGCTACTTTCAAAACCTGGGATTCTCAGAGTGGATCTGTTATTGAGAGAGAGACAAGCAAATTGCTGAGAGACAGACAGGCAAATTGCTGACAGAGAGACACTCGAATTGCTGAGAGACAGACACGCAAATTACTGAGAGAGAGACACACAAATAGCTGAGCTTAATGTTCATGAGAACCGTACTGTGGATAACATGCATGTTTCACCAACGCAAACCGTTACAGGCACCGACGAGGCCAATGTGAGTATTACTGGTCAAATGTTTATTTTTCTTTCTCGATTTTGAGTTATTGAATAATAAATCATCTGGGGGGGGTGCACCCCAACAAGGTTGCAAAACAGAGAGTGTGTCAAAATCCCAAAATAGTGTCACACAGGAAACACTGCTGCCTTGACTGAAGGGCGCTGTGATCCCGAGTGGGCAGTACGGAGTACCGACCCAGTCAACTGTCCACACCCCTATTAAATTTTATTAATGAATTAACTGATTTTATTTTGTTTCCTCAAGGGATTTTTGACCGCTGTGTGCCAGGAGACAACACGCATGAACCTGTCTAAACGCACCAGGTTGATAAGATGTCACTGCAGCACGAGTTTGAACACTTAACTGAACCCTAAATGAATAATAATGACCTGATCTGAGATGTTCAATTATTGTAAACCGCTGTAGATTGCATGTTAGATGTGAAACTGATGGACCTCGAAATATACAGCGTTTTATAATCCTCTTCCTGTTACTGCTCCTGCAGGTCCTCTTCATCGCCCTGCCAGTGGTGCATGGTTAGGCCTTCAGCACCTCATCCCCCTGGACCCCTGCCGCCAGCCGGCCAGCCTGTATGCCTGCCCTGTGCACAAGAAACCCGGCGCACATACCTTACCTTGATTTACACCCTGTGTCTGAAGAGCAGCCAGGACCCCGAGCACTGGATGCTGTGGGGGCGGCGCTGCTGTGCGATTACTAAGCTAGTGAATGTAGACTATACATTATAGTATAGTACAGTAAATATACAGTTAGTTAAATTATCCAAAATAAATTCATATTTCAAAAGCAAAACATGCATTTTGAGTTTTTTTCATACAGACAATGGCACGATAGCATCCTGATTGTTTTTTCTTTTTTCCCCAGAGGAATTCAAAGCAAATGTCAGTTTAAATGTTGACGTGTGACAATTAAACTTGAGAAACATGCCCTCGAATTTCAACACAGACTTACAAAAGAGTAGTGCATCACTGTGAAAAACATTGGTTTTAACTTGAGCTCAAATCAAAGAAAGTTTACAAACGAGAGGAGGCCATTCGACCCATCGTGCTCGTTTGGTGTCCATTAATAACTGAGTGATCCAAGGATCCTAACCAGCCTATTTTTAAATGTTCCCAAATGTTTTGCTTGCTCTCCTCTGAACTGCCTCTAGAGCAGCGATATCTTTCTTGAAGTGTGGAGCCCAGAACTGTCCACAGTATCCAGATGAGCTCTAACTAGTGCATTGTACAGTCTGAACATCACTGCTCTTGTTTTAAATTCAACACTTTTAACAATATAACATCCTGTTTGCCTTTTTTATTGCTTCCCCACACTGTTTGGATGGAGACAGTGAGGAGTCCACATAGACTCCTAGGTCTTTCTCATGCGATACTTCCTCTAGTTCTGTTCCTCCCATAGTGTCATTATAGTGGACATGTTTGTTACCTGGATGTAATAGCTTGCACTTGTCCACATTGAATTTCATCTGCCAGGTGTCGGCTCACAAGTGAATAAAGTCCCTTTGAATAGCCTGTGCTGCCAAGATTGTATCTGCTGAGCCACCTATTTTAGTATCATCTGCAAATTTGGCAAGTTTGCTAGCTATCCCAGAATCCAGATCATTAATATAGATTATAAACAGCAAAGGCCCTAGTACCGATCCCTGGATCCCTACATGCAGTCCTGATTACACTATACAATGCAACATCTTTCTGAATATCTGAGTTGGGTATCCTGTAACACACTCCTACCACTAATCCTCCAGATCTTTTATTCAAAAGTTTGACCCACAAAGATTCTGTTTCGTTACTGGGATCTAATTTGAGTTCTTCTGCCTCAGTGTCATTTCTGACATATAATGCTACCCCAACCCCTCACTGATTTTGCCTGTCCCTCCTAAACTGTTTGAATCCTTTCAACTTGTGTTCATCCCCATCATTTTCTGTAAGCCATGTTTCCATCACAAATCTCCCGCGTTTGTCCTGTGTTACTGAAATGTGGATGTGTTACATAATGCGCCTTGTAAGCACTCCAGCTTTCAGTAGAATAGCTGCACCCTGAAATACTACATGTCACAAAGAAATGTGGATCATGTCTGTGTATTCGTACAATATGGGATTTCATTTTCTTCAAAAATGTGTAGCAAAGAAACCCATACAGCATTGGTACTGCATGGTTGCATTTTTTCCAGAATTACATCAATATATGGTAGTGTGAACTGAACTCATTGCGCATTTTACAGTAAAGGGCTTTAATAATAATAATAATAATAATAATAAACACACAGTGAGGCTCTTAGGAGTAGACTAAAGAAAAAAAAAACTGAACATAATGACCACCAATGCATTTGATTTCAATGGAGAGGCAGTCTACTAATTATAAATAACACAAACTTAATTAAATTTTTAGAATTTGTCTTGAAATGGGCTCTAAACCTAAAACATATACACCGATCAGCCATAACATTGTGCCATGATAACGAGATTATCAGTGTTATTCACTTCACCTGTCAGTGGTCATAATGTTATGGCTGATTGGTGTATATATACACACACACACACACACACACATGCATATGTATGTAATATATATATAGTAAGCGACCCGGCAAATGGAATAATGGGAGTATATGGGGATGTGTATGTGTATGTGTATTGGGTGGCGGGCAGTTTGTGTTATGGGGATGCACATGTAATGATTTTGGGAACTTGGGGGGCGCGGTGATTGGGGGAGCCAGTCACGGGGTACAAGGTTTTAAATAGGTGTGCCCGCTCGCATGTGTCAAATTAGTGATGGGCATTCCGGCTCTTTTCAGTGAGCCGGCTCGTTCGGCTCAGCTCACCAAAAAGAGACGGCTCTTTTGGCTCTTTAAAAAAATATATTTTTACTTTGCTATAGATTGACTATGATTGGTGTTAAAACAATTCTAATTAAATTATTAAATGAAATCATACTCTACCTTAATCACAATGTATTTAAAAATGCATTGGTTCGTAATGAAAAAGAATGCAATTAAACATTTGCTTTTAAAGTTTTTAATGTATATAAACAAAGTGCATATAAATCTAACCATTCAAAATTAATACAATCTGAACAACATAATAATAGAATATTGCACCATATCAAAGAAAAATAAATAACAATGTGCAAAACTGCAGCATCCCACTTTAAACATTAAACTGGTCCCTATTTTCTCTCTCTTCTTTATTGCCATGTTATAACCTGCAGCACACAGCAATGCTGACCATATTTTGCTTTTATGAGAGATTTGTATTCAGAAATGCAAGCTGCCTCACTTTCGAGGGGCTGATGCGGTTTCTTCTCTCTGTAATTATTTGTCCCATTTTCGAGAAGACCCTCTCAGAGGGAACGGATGTGGCCACTATGCAGAGTCTCCCTGTCATGACTTTACTAAGTCCTGGGTAGACAGAGGCCTTGTTCTTCCACCAGCTCAGAGGATCTGCACTACTGCTGGTGCTTCTGCTCCATCTGATCCCTCTTCCTCCTGTTGCCCTGGTGCCTGAGCCAGCTGACTGCTGGGGCTGTCCCTCCCTGCTGCTGAGGTTATTCTTTGAAGAGCCTCATCAATCTCTCTGGCATCACTGAAGGCTAACTTCTTAAACCTGGGGTCAAGTGCAGCGGTTTCTTATAGCATGTCAACTTTCTGTCCATTGATGAACATAGGGTGTCCATCAACTCTGTCACATGTCCTGTTGTTACATTTGCTTCTCTCTGGCGGCTGGCTGTGATTCGCTGCAGACCCTTACACGGGAGTGTCATTTTTGAGGCTGTCACATAGCTGAAAAGAGAGAACAGTAACTTATTAGTTCAGGTTCATGTTTTGTCTACTGATACTACATCTCATCTACTGCTCATATGTATATATAATACTGGATTAAATAATGATGTAGTAATAACTGCTTACTGTACTTCTCTCCACTGATCTCCACAGTGACCTGCTCAAAGGGTTCCAGGACTCTGCACACCTCCTCCACCACCTCCCATTCCTCTTGGGTCAGAGCATCAACAGGTGCATTGACAATGGATGGCCAGGGTAGAGATGATGGCATTCTTTGACTCAAGAAACCGCTTCAACATATAAAATGTTGAATTCCACCTTGTAGTGCAGTCTTGTTTAGGCCTTTAGGCCTTGTCTTTGGGCTTCATCTCCTTCAGAGCATCTGTTACAATCAGGTTGATTGTGTGGGCAAGACATGGATGATGGGTCCATTTCGACATTTTCATGGCTTCGGTTATGTTAGCTGCGTTGTCGCTAACACAACAGACCACTTTTCCATCTACTTGCCATTCTCTGGCCACTGTCAACAGTTCCTCTGCCAAGTTCTCTCAGGTGTGTCTGCTGCTGAACTCAAAGCAGTCCAGAAGACAGCTAGACATCGAAAAATTTTCAATGAAGTGACATGTAACCGACATGTAAGAAGTGGTTACCCTTGATGTCCAGCACTCAGTGGTAAGGCAAACTGCAGTAGCTTTTTGAACCCTTTCCCGCACTGAAGCCTGTGTGCTCTCACACAGTTGTGGAATAAGTGATTTTTAAATGGTTTCCCTGCTTGGAATTGTGTACATTTGATTTATTCTATTGCTATAATTTCTAAAAAAACAATTTGGCCATGTTTTGCTACAGACATAGACTTTGGCATAAACTTGTCCATAGAAGACTGCGTTGCTGTGGGTCGCGGAGTAGGCCTACTTGACTGAGTGGATACATCTCCACGTGTGGTGGTGCTGGCTCCACCACTATCACTAGCAGGCCCGCTAGTTTCTCGAAGCTCCGCTATAGCTAGCTTCACGGTTGGGTGCACAGTTTGCATATGCCGGTGTAGGTTGTGCGTAGAACCGGCTTTATATGAGATTTTGTTTTGGCAAATTCTACACTGTGCTGTAACATTGTCTACATTATTAAAATGCATCCAAATGCTACTGTGCTTCCGACTCATTTTCCAGCTGTTTTCTCAGCTGTCCTTCCTCTCTCACCTCGGCTGCTAAGTGTGTGACTGTGAGTGAGTTGGCTCGGCCCTCCCTAACGCATCTTTGATTCAGTGGTTGACACTGCGTGTCTGATTGACAGGCTGTTAGTCTGAGCAGACAGTCAGAACGAATGTGTGCGCTTGAGCATTTAGGCCTATATTATTTTATTTATTTTATCCTTCTTTGAATTAGTTAATTATATTCATTTAAATATTTTGATTTTTCAAATCTTAATTTTTTTATATTTTCATGAATAGGTTCGGCTCTTCTGATATGCGAGCCGGCTCCCAACGTTCACCTACAAGAGCCGGCTCTTAGAGCCCACTTGTTCGCGAACGACCCATCACCATGTCAGATCGGTTTGGAGTCAGAGGACGCCAGAGGAAGATGGCGAGTCGGTGAGTGAGCTCCAGGGACCGCAGAACAGCGCTGATGAGTCGGTGAGTGAGGCCCAGAAGCCGCGGAGTGGCGGTGACGATGGGCCCGAGACAGGCAGCCACCGCGCCGGCGAGAGAGACCCAGAACCCAGAGGTAGCAGTGACGAGCTCCCGCTACAAGCAGTGACTGAGCCGGTATTCTGACAAAATGGGCTTCTTATCAGGATGAGCTGCCCGCTAGTCTGCAAACACTGTCTGTGATGTCTGTTTTCCAACTCTATTACTGTATTTGAACCCTTACTCATCCTGTCGGACAGAAGGGACCTTTCAGAATGGGCTACCCTCAGTTTTCCCACACTATTACTGTATTAGAAGCATTCAAACCCTAGGTATCTCATCCTGTCACCTATGCAGGAATAGGAAATTGGTCACTGTGAAATAACAAATGGTTTTAAATGGTAATGTAATGTAACGTGTGCATTATTACCCACAGATGTCTGGGCGTGTTCGCTGCGCACCCGTACTTTTACTAGCAGCTCAGTTTGTCGGAACACCTGCAGAACAGCTGCTCCCTGGAGTAGATCCGCTCCCTGAGCTTGGGAAGACAGGAGAGCCTGGAGTTGGGTGCGAGGGAGAAGTGTTTAAGAGAGAGACCGACCGAGAGAGAGAGAGAGAGACAGAGACAGAGACAGCTTAGATTTTACTAATGGGCTTTGACAATGGATATGGTCCTGGGTTTTAACTTGGTTGCTCTGTGTTTTGGTGTTCTCTCTTCAGATTACAGAGGGGGCTGGTCATGTTTAATGGTGACTCGATTGGAGAGCTAGGTGTTTGGTTTTGCAGGTTTGTTTTGTTGTTTTGGTAAAAACACAGTATTGTGTTAAAAATACACTGTTTTGTCACTTTTAACAAAATGCTTTATTTGTTGAATTGTTGAACCCTTCTTGGAAATAACTGGAAAAGGCATTGAGATAACATGAACAGAAGTTTAATCAAGCTAGCTTGGAAGTGTCACATCAGGCCCGTTCCCTCAGTGAGACTTAACTTTACAAACACACGTGTAGCTTTTTATGTAAAAATGACATGGAATGTTGCGACCGCTCGTCCAATCAAAAAGGCTCAACAGATTGAAGCGCCGCAAAGCCTGTAGGCTGCCCTTCCCGAGGGAGGAGCAGATGTCTGGTCCTGTTACAGCACACAAACTGCACATCTTGTGCTTTTCTTAACAATGAGGTAACATCTTTAGCTTTGAGAGGAGAAACAGGAAATCCACAAATGGACAAACCCGTGAAAAACAGAAGCGGTGAGAGGAATTAAGAAAGGGTGTATCCTTTACTAATAAATCCACTTTTCCAAGTCTGCACACATGTCATTATTTCTAATATCAATATAAAATATTATACAGCTTATATTAAACATTAATAATGGCTCTTCAGTTCTAACAAATGTTTTAAAGGACAATACAACTTTGTGTTAAAATAGATGAATAGATCTATAGATTAAACAACACGTTTAATCTCAAATAATAACTAAAGCCTAAACACAGTGTTTATCCGTATAGATTTAAACACTGCTGTTTAGAAATAGAGCTCTTCTATGAATTAATAAACGCCTGGCATTTAACTATTAAACACTTCACACGTTCTTGGGTTTTACAGTGGAGGAAACCACAGAGCCAAGCAGTGCAAAGACTTATGCCAAGCTGACCATGGTAATCGTTCATAAGGGAACACTATAATTATTATAAAGCCTTTCTACAGAGTCCTCATTATGGAGATTATATTGATGTATCAGTCATGCACGATTGAACATTATTTAAGATTCACAATAATATATCAAAGATCTGAATCTGGCTAACTACTTGTAGTTGTGCTCAGTCTCAGTCTCACTACAAGGGCTCTGACTTCTCCAGCTTTCTCTCAAGCGTTTCTCTCATAAAACACATTTCATTTGAGTGCAGATCACATCTGTCTCACTCCAATTCATATCCAGGCTGAAGTGCCTGTGTAACAATATAATGCACTGACATCATCTATTCAAAAAATGCCAGTCTGCAATCTCTCTCTCTCTCTCTCTGGATAAACTTGATACTCAGCAATACTCTGTCATTTGTGTAGATGCTGTATTTTCTGTATTCAAGCCAGAGTCTCCTCTCCTCCCCAGGCAGCGGCGACAGTAGTAGTGACCCAGCTCAGACTTCTCCGCCTTTTCTTCAGCTGGACACATGACAGAGGGCCATTGAGCAGGGGGTTTTACTTACTATAGTTAATCATATTTGTGACTTCAAATTGAAAGCAACTTTATTTGGCTATTCTACTAGAAAACATGTTGTAATTGTTCCTGCCATATTTACTTTATTACCTGAATTTGCCATCCTCTTTAATATGAGGAATGTATTTTATTGACTTGCCCACAGTGGGGAAAGTTCAATTTCAGTGCAGAATATATCTGTGGTGTTCAGGTGAAAGGAAGCACGTGTATATAATTGATGGATGCTAACATTCTTAAAATCATTACCACAAACGGGGCTACATGTGTGCTAAATGCATTTCTCTGTTGTTGCAATTGAACCACTTTGGAGCAGTGGAGTCAGCACAAGGACACAACTGACTTCTCAGTTGAGAAAGAAAGGCAGAGACACACAGGCCTGTATGAGCCAAAATTAATTCAGGCCTTCAAATCAAATCCATTTTACTGTGATATGCTTTGTTTTTCTGTTCACAATCCATAAATTATGATTGTTGTGGTTGAGATATGTTTGACCCAGACGGATTCTTTATTGTGGAGGGAAACAACAAGAAAGCCTGCTTTTGTGCAGCAGTTACTATTATTACACCACGATTTTTTCCTTTCCTGTCCGTTTGGCTGTTGGAAATGTGATGAAATGTCACATCCTGAAACTTGGAAAGAGTCCTCCTTTTGGCTTTAGACAGCTGGTTTACACTTTCAGATGGGAATAGTTGATAGTGTTAGAATTAAACAAAAATAAAAATTAGAATTATACTCTCCTACCGTCCCACAAGGACATTCAAAATGGGGAATTAGATGCCTGTTCTTTAAAGGGAGTTAATTAGCACTGAAATAAAAGTCTAAAAACAACCAAAAGAACACAAAAACTGTTTATCAAAAACAAAGGATTGCCAAATCCTGGTGAGGTCTGAAAACCAACACCCGTGTTGCTTTTGAACTACGTCTGGGTGCTGCATTCCTTCTCTAAAATAGTAAAGCAATATACAAAAATTATGTATCATTATTATTCTATATTATTACTATAACTATTTATAGTGTGCACAGTATGCAGTGTGTTCAACAGCTCCTTTCATCTCCCATCTGCCCCTTTGTAAGTAATAACTTAGGTAGTAACTCGGTTAGTCGTGTTGAAGGAGACAGGTATGACAAATCAAATTATAATTTAGAGACATCTTTAATTCGTTTAAAGATACCTGCACATATTTCAAGATATCTTCAAATAATTCCAGATATCTCATTTAAAGTACATTTAGAGATATCGCTAAATGATTTGCAGATATCTTTAAATGATTTAGAGATACCTGCAAAAGACTTCCTGTTTATTTGGAGATATCTCTAAATCAGTGGTTCACAAACCTGTCCTGGAGGACCACCTACCCTGCTGGTTTGTGTTCCAACCAAGCTTTCAATTACTTAATTGAACCCTTAATTTAACTAATCATTTCCTAAATCAGAGCCTTAAAATAATGTTTAACAATAGGGGTTTTAAGTTAAGTATTAAATTATATAAATACATTATTAAGGAACCAACTTTCTATCAGTTACACAATTTAAAGAGTAAAATGTAATCAAATTACTTCCTGTTACTTCCTGATTATCACTTCCGGTTAACAGTTCATTTATTTCTATGGAACTGAAGGAAACAGGAAGTGATAATCTCAGGTCGGATACAGGAAATCATTGAAAGATATCTCGAAATGAATGGGAAGTCATTCGCAGATATCTCCGAGTGATAATCTGTCTCGACACAGCTGTCTGTCTTCTCCGGGAGGCTGAGGCTGTTTTTCCATGTGACACAAGATGGCGTTGATCGCAGGATCGCACTGCGTACTTGGCTTTTTGACCGCTGGCTGGATGATTAATGCTTGGTGTTTTGGTGGGGAAAGACCACAAAATCCATATTTACATTTAATAAACTTTTCCTTGTAGAAACATTATCAGCTGTAATATATTCTTATTATAAGTCTCGTCGAGTAAACAAATCGAGTTCAATTATGACGTCAGAGAGGCGCTTTAACCCGACGCACAGGATGCGGATTCAGTGCGTCATGGATCCGCATGGAAGCAGCCGTGTGAGTATGAGTTAGCGCTGCAAATGTGCAAATGCGTGTCTGTTAAGATGAATGTGCTTATGAATTTATGAATGTGCTTATTTAGATGTGAGTCCCATAGGCTGTACTGGACAATAGTGTTGAACTTAATGTAAGACGCATTTCATATTGTGGACAATAGAAACTTCGGTTGTGAGGCTTTTGTTTTAGTGTATTTGTGACAAACCTGACATGTGTTTGCCTCCCTGCTGGATAAATTTACAATATTGCGATGCCTGCATCTCTTGCCTTGCAATGGAAACTGTCTTTGAACATTGGGATTCATATTTGAGTTGGCCATACTGAACTATACATCACTGCATTGTTTTATTTTAAATATTGTTGTTATTGTTTAAAAATACACTTTATAATTCTTTGACTTGATTTTCTTCACTCTAATGCACCAATGGTCAGCATACTGTGCTTATTCACACAAAATAATACAATCGATAAAGTGAAATTAAATGTAACCCAGAATTCTTCTGTTTTAATTTAGTATCAGTACACCTCCAATTCAACATGGAGCATTTTGAGGCCTTAGGTGAGTTGGCTATTTGTTTTGAGTCCTTTTTACTGATTCGTAATAAGAAATAAATATAGCTGCAAGCAGCAATGTAGGGGGCCAAGCATATGTGGAGTGATGTGACATATTTAACAGACTTAAGGGTTTCAGCCATGATGAGATTCAAACCCAGGTCTCACACACCACAGTGCAGTGATCGAACCACAACGCAGAATGGCCCAGGCTTCATAATATGGCTTCGGAACTGCTACACTATGATAATGCTAGTACATGAATATTGAAACTAATAAAGCTATAAGCAGCCAAACATCTGTAGGGCTATATCGTGTTTAACCAGGGGTTAAATTGGGATTTGTTATGTGGGGGGCTCTGTGGTTTCAGGCTTTCCAGGGGTGCACATGTGTATGCAAAGCCTACAAAATCTTATCAATTGACAAATTGTAAAATATAACAAGTTGAGAGAGCCCTCTGCTATGAACACTAACATGCTGATCAAAATCATTCTAGATGCTGGCAGTGTGCAAATGTACATCTGATGACAATACAATCTTTCTGTAGGCCTGTGCCCTCTCCTTTGTGTTAGTATCAAATATAGGAATGATGTAACCATTAAAGGAGAGAATAGAAATACAAAATATTAAGTAGAACAGTCTTTTTATTAGGAAAATTAAACTGGACTTGATAAAATCGTTTGAATACACCATACAGAGGCGGCCTGGGACTAAAAAGTGGTCCTGGACTTTCTAGCACAGAACGGCCCATGGTACCCAGTCCGCAACACACCGAACAGTCCGTCCGACACCATATGATCTGAAACTGGAGAACAGCAGGCGTGTAGGTGCTAGAGCATGCTAGTATGCTGCCGGACCTGAACAAATGAAAAGTGTTCAGGAGACCTAGGGGTTGAGTTTCAAATTTCGTGATTTATTTTCACGAATAAAAACGTTTCAAAAGCATTGGCTTTTGCTTCACAAACCTCACCCTGTGGCAACAAGCAGGCAGCCTACTGTACATGTTAAGTAGTGACTAACACAGGCCTAGCCTACCTTTTGAAGTCGTCTGTAAGCTTCCTCCTCTTTACCTCACTCATATCTTTTACCTCTGAAACTTTGAGATCGGATCATCGGTAGGAAATGAATTTGCGACGTACAGTCTTGTATAATACGAGTGCAAGAAAACATAAATTAAGTGACTTAACCTAATGTACACTTCACGACAAAGTGGCGGGAGCAGAAACATCACTCCGATTCCCTGTGGCTAACGCTACCGAAGATTTTTTGAAGCTCTGATGTAATCTTGTAACCTTTGGGGGCGCACCTCATTTATTATGTGCCACAAAAGCAACGCTTTTGAATCAGTGCTTGAATTAGTAAGAATGATAACGGTGTACAAAATATATATCCTATATTGTTGAAAATGAATGAGGAAAGTTGTAAGCCTATGGGCCGGGGCTCAGCCCCGAACGGCCCCGGCCCAATTTAACCGCCGTGTTTAACATACTTTTCAGTTTACATTAACTAAAGTCTTTTTTATTCTTACAATGAATACATAGACAATATAAAATTGTTAACCATTTCAATATTTGTAAAGATTACTATTGGTTAAATTTGTATTGGTAGTACAGCTCCCTCTCTTTTTTCAGGTACACGTTATACATTCATGTGGATCGCTTCATAAATGTACTCTATTATAAATCCAAGCCTTAATAGCAAGCTCCCCAGTGGCGCAGTTGGTAATGGCACAACATGCAAGACTAAGAGATGTTCTCGTATCTTGTACATGTCAACACCTGCATGTGTCTGAGTTCTTGTGATCGAATCCTGCTGAAAGGTTGGCTTGATGGTTGGGTTTTGGAGTATGTGGTCTGTACTGGAAGTCCCTACAAGTGGTGGCATTTTCTGTGATTGATAGATGTGTTATCTAAATGGATTGGATGACGTTTGTGAAAGTACAGACAAATGTAGTTTTATACATCTTTTTTATTTTATTTACAAATCTGAATATAGGTCATAACACGAAGTCATGCACCAAGTTTCACATCTGTCCCATTAGCGGTTTTGGAGAAGAAGATGATTGAATATTGTCTAATAATTGTCATTAATCCAATATTGGCACCAAACGATAAGGCGTATGAGCTTCAAATTTGTTGAGGGACAACGTCATATAGGTATCCAGTCCAGTAGTTTTAATTTTATGGCAATTTCAAATATATGGCGGAATAATAATAATAATAATAATAACTAGAAGTTGCATGCAACTTTTAAGGCATCCATGTATCAGTAGGTTTCAGATTTCAGCAGGCATTTGTAGTTTAAATGCATATGTTATTAAATGTGTTATTTTCAGTTTCAATCCAATGTAGCATACATTTGCGGTTTTAATTTGTTGTCATTTGAAGTATGTATTCAAAGTCAGTGGACTTTAATATCAATTCCTTCATTGTTTGCTTCAGTGATGTAAGGTTCAATTGTATTTTTCACTTGGTGAAATTCTGTCCAGTAGTTTTCATTTTATGGCCATTTGAAATATATGGCAGAATAATAATAATAATAATCCGACCAATTACAAAAGGTTGTCCAACAACTTCGTTGCTTGGCCCCCTAATAATACAGTCCTCAGTTTGGAAATACAAATATAGCAGTCCCTTTAAATATCTGGTATTTGGATGTCATCTGCACGTGTGTTTATGGAGTATCCTACAGAGTAATTAAGACATGAGGTCTGTGCTTAATTGAAGACTCCAGTGACAGACAGCAGAATGTCTGAATATTTGTTTGTTGGTATTGTCTCCTCAGTGAAGATGTTTGATCTTCAGCGGGCCCTTGAATCAGGCGCCACTGAGCAGCAGGTGCTGGAGAAAGTGGTGGCTTTCTCCGACGTGGCCGACCCAGAAGACTTCTTTTTGTGGGGTGTCGGTTTCTTGAGAAGAGACCACGAGGTGCGACTCCTTTGATCTGTCTGTCAGTAGGAATCATGCCTTCTTTCTTCTTTGTTTCTTCTTCCAGATTTGTGTTTTCTGCAGCTTATAAAGTGTGTACATGGTGTGATTGAGTTTTTGGAAATCCATACAGCTCTCAGTGTCCTTGTGCACAGAGGGTTCAAGGCTGTAATGCTGTCAGTCATGCAGAGAAGAGAGACATTGATCACATCATTCGTGAGCTCTTCCTCCTGTGTTTCTCTGCTCAGGTAGCCCATGAGGCCGTCCTGCAGGCCATGGGAAAGGTGCTGACCAGCCACATTGAAGCCATCAGCCCCTCCACAGCCGGGAAGGCATTCGCTGTGGTTTCTGAGAAATTGGGCAGGGATGCGGTGAGTTACTCCCTCCTGTGAGGCGCTCTGAAACGTGCACATTAGACAAAGACCTTCCTGTTTTTTTGTATAATGATTCTTGTCACTCAGAGATGTGCCAGATACACTGCTGTCCCCAGAAAGCCTTCTCAGACTCACCCTCCTCCTCTCGTCTTCCCCTGACCCAGAACGAGCCTCCGGAGAGGCGGCAGGCAGCCAGCGACATCCTGCTGGTGCTGGGGTCCCGGTTTCTCGAGGAGGTCTTGGCAGCTCTGGACATTTTGTTGAGGGCAGATGTGGATGCAGACCCCATGTTGCTGACCACTTTGGGACGTCTGTCACGAGCAAATGGTGAGTCTGCCTGCTGCTTCGATTCCTGAAGCCACTGTGCTTTGCCGAAGCCTGGCACAAAAGGGAACTGACCTGTTTTATTCACCTGACCCTAACCGCCTTCTGTGTGTGTGCAGTGTCTGGAATGGTGCCCCATCTCAGGGACATTATCCAGAGCCTGATGCCCCTGCTGAACGGGGTCACCGAGTCTGAGGTCAGGATGGCGCTGTGCTCAGGTGAGTGAGGGTTGCAGCTGACTCCTGGAATGACAGATATCCGTGACGCGTGTGTCTCATGGATATTGACCCCGGAGTCTGTTTATCATTTCCCAGTGCTCACAGACTTCTCCGAAAGCATTCAGGACTTCTTTTCTGGCCCCAGAGGGAGCTCTGACCCGACCCTGAGGAAGCAGGACTTCTTTCCAATCCTGGACACCGTTTACTCATCTTTTCAGATGTGGAACAGGTTCGAACGGAACCTGCAGGTACGGGCCGCTGGGAAATGTGATTGTCAAATGTGGACTGGTAAATACGTTGGCCTGAAGTGCAAAACACAACTGCAAAAAGAAAAACACAAAAACAAAAAGCAGAACGCAAATGCAACAGGAAGAACACAAATGCAAAAATCCTGTTTCTGGTAAAAATATTGTAATCGGAGGCATTATCACGTGTAATACACACAATGTTATTTATATGAAATGTCCCTGCACTCTAGCATACATTGGTAAAACAAAAAGGTGTCTTAAGATCAGTGAGCACAGAAGTAGTATACGCAGACAAGATTTATTGAATCCTGTGATTTTTACCGAAAAAACATCCTATTTCATCGTTAAAGTATATATAAGACATCAAGAAGAGGGGGGGGACATCAATCGATTACTGTTACGTCGAGAGACATTTTGGATCTATTGCTTAAATACAATGTCTCCAAAAGGACTTAATGAAGAATTTGACTTGCATCCTTTTCTGTAATGGTGGGGGGAGAATGTATCCTTGTAAACGTATATGGTTCTTATTAGGAATATGATTAATTTTTAAATGAAATTAAGAAATTAACCCTTGCTTATGTTTAACAAGTTTTTGTTCGATATGAAATTGCATGTATATTATGTGTATTTATTCATGTTTTTTCAAGTGTCATGATCTGATTGTCTAAACCTGTTTTTTATGGTATGGTATTAGAGGGAGCCATGACCTACGCCTCCCTCTAAGCCCTCATGACAAAACAGTGCCAAAACTCGTAAACGAAAAAAAAACGAATGCAAGGAAACTGGCGGTGAAAGCAAAGATTGCAGCATCGCAACCAAAGACAGGGGCTCCAGTGTCTCCTTTAACATTATTTCCTTTCAATTATGTTTTTTTTTTGCTTATGATATAATTACTTTTGTTTACAATTCCATACATTTTGATTTGCTCTCAACATCAATTTTTTCTCAACTTTATTTTTTTATATTTTTTATTTTGAATTCGTTACTTATGGTGCCAATTTGAGCCCCTAAAGAACACAAATGCCAAAAGAAAAACACAGAAAGAAAATGAGAAACACAAAAACGAAAATAATTTTTGTATTTCCTCTGCCAGCTGGTTCTGCCAGGCACAGTGTGTTGGGGAGGGTCAGTTGTCTTCAGGGACAGGATTGCCACAGTATAAATCACTGTAATTCACCCTGTATACTGATAATCCTAACGAGCTGCCGTCACCCACTTGTTCTGAGTTGTTGCTCTTTTGCCCTCTTGGCGTTGCCCACACTGACCGGTCTCTGTGTCCGTCCTGCAGGTCCATGATGCGGTAATCAATGCCTTGGCTTCCCTGACGCCGCTGCTGAGCCCTGCGACTCTCCGGGCCAACCTAAGGGGGCTGATCGACACCACAGTGGTGATGTACAGACAGAGGTCCGACGGTGAAGCTCTGGTCAAGGTACGGCTTTCTGTGCTGACTGGGGTAGCAGGGGTGGGTTTAGATCAGACCGGCTCAGGTTAAAGGCTTGGTTTTATGTTTATGTTCTTATATAGTTTTTAGGTTGATACTTTTTCTTTATTGTAGAACGTGCGCTGCATCATCCTGGCGGCCTTGGGCACGGACCGGAAAATAATCCGCCCCTCTGTGTTCCCCCTGCTAAGGAGCCTGCACCAGGAGGTAGGTCCTATTCTGTGAAACCGCCAACACACCCCGACACACGGGCCCTGTGCAGCCGACTCTGTGCAGCGGGTACGCAGTGACCCTGTCTTTCTCCTTCAGATCCGCGCCCGTCGGGAGAGCCGGCTGCCTGTGGACGCGGTCCTGAGCGTCGTCACACTTCTCGGTAAGTCTCTCTAATTTCACTCAGGAGAGAGTCTTGGTTCTGATCCGCTGGCCTGTGTCGTGTCGTGTCCTCACTGCTCTGTGCTGCTTGCCTTATTCCCACAGCCACCGCCTTCCCAAAGTTGGTCGCCAGTCTGCTTATACAGTTACTGAAGTGCACCAGTGAGCCGAGCCGGGCCGCAGCTGGGGTGATTCTGGCACACCTCCTCAGCGCCGCAGGTACCGTCCTCCCCCCCGTCCCACTGCGCTACGGTGCTCTCAGTGCTGTCTGACCTCCTGCTGTGATCGGCACACACAGACACTCTCAGCCTGTAACCGTATTGTTTCTCCTGATCTCTGTGATTGATTCGTTTTCCTGTCCTTTCCATACCAAACCTCAAATCTGATTACAGGGAACACCCAGCCCATTCCAGGCCAGCCCTCCTTCCCCCGGGACAGCAGCTCCGCCTGCTTTCGTGTCCTGCAGGCCGGTCGAGCCAAGCTGACGAAGCAGGTATGGGCCAGTTTGGAGTCTCTCACGAGAGGAGAGCCCAGCCCGCTGTGTGTACTGTGCTGGGCAGCAGTGTAGTAGACTGAGTGTCTGTCTCCTCTGTCCTCCAGGTCCCTGAGATCTTGGATGCTCTGCAAACCTGCCTGCCCCACCTGGCTGACCGGCAGCTGAGAGTGGTCGCCCGCCTCGTGTCTCACTGCCCGGAGGAGCTCGTCGAGACGTTGCTGAACCGAGCCCTGCCGCTGGACCGAGCCCTGCCGCTGGACCGGTGAGCCTCACAGAAGTGCCTGTCCCTCACACATGATTGGCTCATGTGTCACAGTGTGTCACAGCGAGGAGCTCCCGTGTGTCTCTGTCTCACTGTGTTTCTGTCTCCCCCAGCTCCATCTGTGCGCTATGGAGGGCCTTGAGTTCAGACAGCAAGTTGTCCCGCAAGCTGCTGGCGTTCCTCTTGGGAAAGCTTAGCGCCTCACCTGCTGGGCGCCAGACCCTGGCTGTGAGTACATCTCTCTGTGACGCTTCCAGAGATATAGTGCTGTAAATTGGGTGCCTTCTCTCTGAGTGTGACCCTGTCTGTCTCTCCCGGTGTCAGGTGATTACTGCTGTGCAAGAGTTGCTGGCCGCCCCAGAGCAGAAGAGGCCCTTTCAGAGGGTCTTTCCCCGACTCTTTGGCACCCTACTTCTCCGGATGGGCCTCAGTGAGGACATCAGAGAGACCATGCTGGCCGTGCGGGCCTTGGTGCTACAGGCCCAGCTGGGGACGGTGTCGGAGCAGTTGGAGCAGGAAGAGGCCTGGGCGGAGCTGCCAAGCGCCGAGAGCCACACTGAAGGGGTCCGTCTCCTGGCCAGGTACGGGTATCTCTCCATCACAGGCTGCGCTGACAGGAACGTATTCATATTTACTGTCTCTTCACTGCCTTCCCTTTGTCCTCCAGGGCCATGGCTCAGCACGGCGGCTCGCATCTCCCCGGCATCGTTAAGGTCCTCGTCCCTTTCCTGAGCTCTGACCAGGAGCAGCACAGAGTCGCGTTGACGGCTTTCTTCTCTGAGGTGAGTGCGTCTCTGTTAGCGCTTTTCCACCGACGTGGTGCCGGTGCTGGTGTCGGAGCTGGTGCTTTGCCTGGGAAGCAGCTGAACTTTTTGCGAACTGGGTGTTTGTGCAATTGTTGAAATACAGCAGCAACAACAATATAAATTGTGTTTCTTCATGCGTTTAAACGTTTGGGACGTAAGTATTCCATGTACATTGTCTGCCTTGCAGCTGCTGTGCGGCTCAGAGAAACATTTGAGGGCCATGCTGCTTAAGAACTTGAAGCTCCGAGCCCAGGACCCTTCTGTGCCTGTGAGGTTGCAGCTATTCCAGGGCCTGCAGAGAGCCACGGCCACCCAGGTAAGGACAGTGTGTGGCGCAGGACCGCATGCCGCCGATGTTTCAATTCTTCTCTCGGGGGGTGTCCGTGCTGACGGGGTGCTCTGGGTTTCTCTGTGCAGGTGGAAGAACGGAGCCGGGAGCTGCTGGCCTTCCTCGGCTCGGGCCTGCAGGACGCAGACGTGGCGGACAGGCAGGTGGTCCTGGGAGCTCTGTCCGCCCTCTCGCAGCTCTTGCCCAACCTAAGACGGGACGGCGTCTGCCGGGATGTCCTTGCAGACGTCCTGCTTAGGGTCACTGCGCTCTGGGAAAGAGTGAGTCACTGTTTTGCTCTTCCGGCTCCGTGTCTCAGTGAGAGGTTTAAGTGTCCGGCCTGCAGGCTGTTGTGTTCAGTGTGTCACAGGCTGTGCCTGACCCTCTCTGCTTGTTTCCAGGAGGACGAGGCGCTGCGCTGCGCCGGCGCCACCATGCTGGGGGAATTGTGCCGGTGCCAGGCAGTGACGGCCCACATCAGAGAGGAACTGCAGGAGGCGCTGGTGCGTCTGGTGTTGCACCTCCCAGACTCCAGTCCAAAGGTGTGCAAGGTAAGGGCAGCTCAGTGGGCCGGGCATACCCAGGAGGGCCTGCAGCGGTTTTTAAGAATATAAGAAGAGTTACAAACATAGAATTTGAGACCTTGCGGTCAGATTGTGCCGCTATGTCATGGCATCAGTGCCGAGTGTTGAGGCTAAGCTTTTATCTCTTGTGCAGACCTACCACCTGACCCTCAACAACACTGGGTCAGTGCCAGAACTCGGCACCATCAGCAGACTGATCTACAAGAACAAGCAGGAGCAGGGTTTGGACTTTCGTACCTTCCTGGATGACCTTGCATTCTGGGTAAGGACAGTGTGGCCATTGTGTTGTGTATGAAGGACAGAGAGATGCTGCATGTTTGTGGCTCTTGAGTTACAGGTCTGCTGAGAGTCACAGAATCTGACTCCCTGTCTTCTCTAGGCGTCTAATTTCCCAGAGGCCCTGGGCTGGTCCTTCAGCTGCGCCCTGGACTGCCTGAGCAGCCGCTTTCCTGGAGTCAGAGCCTGCGCTGCCATCTTTACAGGTGAGGAGATGAGACACCTGGGCAGGATGTGGGCCCATGATGGAGCTCACAGGCACACTGTAGCCAAGATGTGTCCTGAATTGTGACTCAGTGTTGCTCTCTCTGACCCACAGAGTGCCTGATTAAAAACGCCCCGCAGTCCCTCCTCAGTCGTCGATGGATGGATCAGAGCATCGCAGGTAACGCAGCCCTTGAGTGCGTCAGTGTGTTACCGCGTCACTGCTGCTCTGGTCCTGGCTGTGTGTAAAGAGCCAATCTTTGTTGCCGGGCTGGAGTAGAGTGTGTCGGCCTGTCGCTGTGCCCTCTCTGTCACTTCAGCGCTGTGTGTTCAGCTCATCCTCTCCCTGTGTCTCTAGCTCTGACGCGGGCCCTTCAGGAGGAGAGCGACGCACAGGCAAGGAGCTGCGCCTCTCAGGCCCTGGAGTACTGCACTGCCTCCCAGCGCCAGAGGCCTGCGAAGGTGCCTGTGTGGAAGAGGCTCTTCTGCTGCCACCCATGAGAAGAGGTGAGGAGATGAGGTCTCCCCCTCAGCAGCTGCACAGGGTAACTGAGTGTCCTCTGACACACTGCTGTGTAGATGTATGACACTGTGGTCTCAGACACCCAAGTGTTTTCGATATACTGTGTAGGTGTGTTCTATAATTTCAATATTTAAGGTATTAAAATCACGCATAGATTGAAAATGTCAGACGAAATGTGGCCCCACATGCTTGTGTCCCTTATAATGAACTTTTGTGGTACAAATTCTCTAAACTTCACCAGCTAGGCTAGTTTTTTCAAATGCACATAATTCCTTCATTTCTTGTGGTATTTTCACCCAACAACTTCTCCAAATTTAAATAGAAGTGGTATTTCAACTAGCAATTTTCAAAAAAGATTTCCCATAGACTTTATTGCAGGAAAAAGGCCAATAGGTCAACATTTCAAAAAACACATTTTGTTTTTGTGAAAAAACTTAGTAGTAGTGTAATAGTTTGTCTAATCATGATCAACTATGCAGAATATTATATTACAGGTTGTCCAGTTTCATTTGATGAGTGTCACATACCTGTACTCCTTATAATGTCCATATTAAACACTTGCACACCTCAGAAGCTCAACCAGGGGCAAATGGGTGTAAAGAGTTATTACCATGTTGAATAAAACAGGAATCTGTACGAATGGAAGACGGTTGCTCTGCACGTGTGTAACGATCACATGTCACAGCACCTGAAATTAATCAATCAATGGATATGACTATTAACTGTTAAAACCATAAAAGCACATGGAACAGTAGTCACTTTTGAATACTTGTCTTTAAAGGCCCAGGGGAATCAAACTGGTTTCACGTTCGATGTATAAAATATCACTCGAGACTAATCGACAATCCAGCGTGTTTATTTCAGAGGGATCTGTTTTATGAGTGAGATGTCCGGCTCAGAAACGGATCAAAGAAAGCCAAGTGTGGAAAAAATCATCATTACTAATTGCAGTGAAGTTTCCAGTACTGTAAAAGACAAACATTACAAACACTTCACCTTCCTCCGGGCTTTCCCGGGTGACTCCGTCGTCGGAAACATTCCGTTAAAGACACTAAAAATACAATTACAGTCACAAGGCAGCTTGAATTAAACATGTCTGAACACGGAAGACACGCTTCACAACACGTGACATGCTTCTGGGTGGAAGATATTAGTGTACTGAGAGCTCTATATGTGCATTGTTTCTATTGAATAGATATTCAATTGAGAACCAATGAACATTCAACCACTCAGTCCCAGTCTGCTCTCTGCGCTGTACTAAAGACTCTCTCCTCCTTCCTACTGTAGAGAATGCCATCCCTGCTCGCCCGTCGGGACAGCATGGACAGGGGTGACACTGATTTTCATCACGACTCCTGTTCTCACACCATGCGGAAAGACGCTGTGTGTCTCCGTTTCAGAGCTGCAGAGGCTGCGCAGGCATGCAGGTGAGTCTGTTTGTGCTCCACATCCTCAGCAGTCTGGAGGGTCTTAAACACATCTGTGAACATGGAGGCAATATCGCAGGACTGTGCTGTGAAGACTGAGTCACAGTCACAGGTTACATCACAGCTGTTGCCATGAGTCTAATAGTGTGTCTTGTAGACTTTATATCAACCTTTTCAATACATGACATTTGAATCCTGCAAAACAACCACTTATGACTCTTAACTCCTGTAGCTCAGTATAGAGCGCGAGCTGCAGAGCCCCAGTGCCAGGCAGTGCTGATGGTATAAACTCCTCTCTATAAACGCACTGCTTTCTCTCCTCTCTGCTCCACAGTGGATGTGACTCTGGACCCCAATACAGCTCATCCCAAACTCATCCTGTCTGAGGATGGGAAGCAACTGAGACCTGGAGACAAACCGGCTGTCCCTGACAATCCGGAGAGGCTTGATCTTGGTCCCTGTGTCCTGGGGAAGGAGGGCTTCAGTTCAGGCAGACACTACTGAGTCCTGATGATTAGTGTAAAAACGGAGAACCACTGATCATCTCTCCTGTCCGCCACAGATCCTGTGTAATAACAGTGAGATTCAGATCCGTGCATCACAGGGGGTGACTGTATACTGAGACACTGAGACGCACATTATATACTGAGATACCAAGACACTGAGACACACACACTGTATACTGAGACACTGAGACGTGCACTACAGTGGGGGAAAAAAGTATTTGATCCCCTGCTGATTTTGTATGTTTGCCCACTGACAAAGAAATGATCAGTTTATAATTTTAATGGTAGATGTATTTTAACAGTGAGAGACAGAATAACAACAACAAAATCCAGAAAAACGCATTTCAAAAAAAGTTATAAATTGATTTGCATGTTAATGAGGGAAATAAGTATTGGACCCCTTCGACTTAGTACTTGGTGGCAAAACCCTTGTTGGCAATCACAGAGGTCAGACGTTTCTTGTAGTTGGCCACCAGGTTTGCACACATCTCAGGAGGGATTTTGTCCCACTCCTCTTTGCAGATCCTCTCCAAGTCATTAAGGTTTTGAGGCTGATGTTTGGCAACTCGAACCTTCAGCTCCCTCCACAGATTTTCTATGGGATTAAGGTGTGGAGACTGGCTAGGCCACTCCAGGACCTTAATGTGCTTCTTCTTGAGCCACTCCTTTGTTGCCTTGGCTGTGTGTTTTGGGTCATTGTCATGCTGGAATACCCATCCACGACCCATTTTCAATGAGGGAAGGAGGTTCTCACCCAAGATTTGACAGTACATGGCCCCGTCCATCGTCCCTTTGATGCGGTGCAGTTGTCCTGTCCCCTTAGCAGAAAAACACCCCCAAAGCATAATGTTTCCACCTCCATGTTTGACGGTGGGGATGGTGTTCTTGGGGTCATTCCTCCTCCTCCAAACACGGCGAGTTGAGTTGATGCCAAAGAGCTCGATTTTGGTCTCATCTGACCACAACACTTTCACCCAGTTCTCCTCTGAATCATTCAGATGTTCATTGGCAAACTTCAGACGGGCCTGTACATGTGCTTTCTTGAGCTGGGGGACCTTGCAGGCACTGCAGGATTTCAGTCCTTCACGGCGTAGTGTGTTACCAATTATTTTCTTGGTGACTATGGTCCCAGCTGCCTTGAAATCATTAACAAGATCCTCCCGTGTAGTTCTGGGTTGATTCCTCACCGTTCTCATGATCATTGAAACTCCACGAGGTGAGATCTTGCATGGAGCCCCAGACCGAGGGAGACTGACAGTTATTTTGTGTTTCTTCCATTTGCGAATAATCGCACCAACTGTTGTCACCTTCTCACCAAGCTGCTTGGCGATGGTCTTGTAACCCATTCCAGCCTTGTGTAGGTCTACAATCTTGTCCCTGACATCCTTGGACAGCTCTTTGGTCTTGGCCATGGTGGAGAGTTTGGAATCTGATTGATTGATTGCTTCTGTGGACAGGTGTCTTTTATACAGGTAACAAGCTGAGATTAGGAGCACTCCCTTTAAGAGAGTGCTCCTAATCTCAGCTCGTTACCTGTATAAAAGACACCTGGGAGCCAGAAATTTTGCTGATTGATAGGGGATCAAATACTTATTTCCCTCATTAACATGCAAATCAATTTATAACTTTTTTGAAATGCGTTTTTCTGGATTTTTATGTTGTTATTCTGTCTCTCACTGTTAAAATACACCTACCATTAAAATTATAGACTGATCATTTCTTTGTCAGTGGGCAAACATACAAAATCAGCAGGGGATCAAATACTTTTTTCCCTCACTGTATTTCAATTTTTTTCAAGATTTCTCAATAAATGAATTATGGATACATATTTCTTGTTAATGTTTACTTGTTTTTTATGTCTGATTGATGTCTTTTGATCATTAAGTAATGGTTTCTCATTCATTATTTCTATTTTATTTCAATAAGTAATGATTACAATTTTTTATATTTCTCCCTGTTTTACACGAAATTAGTAATAGACACTTATTCCTGGTTTCAGATTTTCAACAAAGAACATGTACATAGTTTATTATCTCTAAAAAACGGTTTCCCAAAAAATAAGAAATGGTTACTTATTCCTTATTTCTGTTTCCCAATTTTCCAAATACAGTGATGGTTACTGATTGCTACGTTTTGTATTTGGTTACTTTTTCAGTTTGCCTGTTTTTTTAATGAAATAAAAAAAAAATTCTGTTTCTAGACTCATGAAGAAACAAGCAATGGCTACCTATTCCTTCTTTGTTTCCTGGATCTCAGAAAAAAAGGAATGGTTACTTATTTCAGTTTTCAGTTCTCAGAAAACAAGGAATTGTTTCTTCTTTGTTTCCTGGTTGTCAAAACATAAGGAATGCTTACTTATTTCCGTTTCCCTGTTGCTAATACATTTATAAGAAGCGTACGTTTCTACACAGAAATGAAATACTCCTTCCTGAAGTTTGTGGAAATGACGTTTATTTTTCACGGTTAGCAATAAAGCTACATGTAACATGGTGTCTTCCATTAAGCTTTAGTAAAATCGCCAATTTGTTTGTAGTCTATTTACATGACATGCATGCTGTAGACTCATTCATTGACTTTCCACATGTGTTGACACTTTCTACTTCTGTACGACCTGTTCTTGAACATGGAGGAGGATACAGAATTAGTTACAAAATGGTCTCGTGGAAGAAAAACACACCTAAGGAATTGCAAGAAGACTTTGCAATTCCAGGAGTAAAATAAAAACAACCGGATTACAAGACAGCCAGTTCCTCTTACACTTCATGTAAGCATGTTATGCTTTATATAAGGATATGTTGTTTTTTGTTTTCAGTTTCAGATGAGTACCACAATGAATATTACGCTACTATTTGATAATATATTTATTTTCCTTCAAAAAATTATATATGGTGTTGAACCTATTTTTTACTTGGTGTACTACATTGATAAGCCATCTTATACCTGTCTGCTATAATAATAATAATAATCATCATCATCATAATAATCACAGTAATAATAATACTAGACACCGATATGATGTTTATGTCATTATTAGATAACCTGCAGTTTGTTCATTTATGTTTTAATTCATCATGCATGCTCACTGGCACATGTAGATACATTACTGTAATTACTTACACACATTAGTTTATTTTCCTCCGCTTATTATTTGTTATCATTAGGCTTGATTATAACAATAATAATACTAGTATTTTTAATGTATGTAAAGGGCTGTACGTTTTATTTTACTTTTTCTTATTGACCAAATAGCCTGAAATTATTACATTGTCCCAATATGTACGGTGTGTTACGCAAATTATATTAGCATGGTCTCACTGGGTAATATGGAGCAAAACGCCCAATCTGGTAAAAGTGTGCTCTACACAGGATTTTGAACCAACAACCTTTCAGTTGTCAGTCCAGAATAATAATCAACACAGCTGCATCATAATCATAGTAACAGTAATGGTTTATTTTGTCATATATTTACATTGACAACAAATATTATTATAATTGAATACGGTTTTGTGAAATTCTAATTCAGAAGGGCTGTATTGGCATGGCGAGGTTATGCAAGTATTGCCAAAGCATTTACAGCAAAGGACTGAAGGTAACATAGATTAAGTACAAAACATAATACAGGATACTGATTGTACATTTAAAAGAATAAACATTAAAAGACAAAGAAAATCTATTTTAAAAGAAAAACATACCTACAATTAGGTCCATGAATATTTGGACAGTGACACAATTGTCATCATTTTGGATCTGTACAACACCACAATGGATTTCAAAGGAAACAATCCAGATATTCTTTAAGTGTAGTCTTTCATCTTTAATTTGAGGGTACTAACACCCATTTTTATATGTGTCCCCCCAATTTTAGGGGCTCAAAAGTATTTGGACAAAGTAACATAATCCTGAATTAAATTGTTAGTTTCAATACTTGGTTACAGATCCTTTGCAGATAATGAATGTTGAAGTGTGGAACCCATAGCCATCACCAGATGCTGTGTTTAGTCCCTGGTGATGCTCTGCAAGGCCTGCAGCTGTCTTTAGTAGTGCCTCTTTGTTCTTGTGGCGTTTTGTCTTCAGTTTTGCCTTAGAAATCAAAACAAACCGGTCAGAGAGATAGCAAAAACATTGGCTGTGGAAAAATCTACTATTTGGCAACTTCTTCAAAAGAAAGAACGCACTGGTCAGCTCAGGAACACCAAAAGGCAACGGAAAACAACTGTGGCAGAAGACAGAAGGATTATTTCGCTGGTGAAGAATAACCCCTATACAAGGTGCAGGGCATAACCTGTATGTGGTAGGGTTATCAAACACAGCACTGCTGTCTGCAACATTGGAACACCAAGTGGCCCTTCTAAATGTCTCCAGAAAGGAGAGAGACACAACTTCGTCATCGTAACATATAAGACGACCACGAAGGGACTCGAACCCTCGATCTTCTGATCCGAAGTCAGACGCCTTATCCATTAGGCCACGCAGTCGTCAACAAGGGAGAGCCCTGGCCCTTCATGTTTCAGAAAGGCGAATGCGCTACGCCGACCTCAATGAATCCTTAGTTATATACATATGTTCAAGAACGTTTCTGTAGCTCATGTAAATCAAGTCACACGACAGGCCTTGAAGTTTTCTGTCAGTTTGAAAGTTTTGCTCCTGACAATCCTTTTTGTATTGTGGCATAGTGGCTGTCACAGTGGAAAGTAAGTTGTCCACAGTTGGATGCAAGCTTGCCTGAAGCACAGGAATGAACTTACTCTCGACGTTCCATGTAAAGACTGAAGAAGTGGGCTTTACCTCTGAGGGCAGGGGAATTAGCTCAGGTGGTAGAGCGCTTGCTTAGCATGTGAGAGATAGCGGGATCGATGCCCGCATTCTCCAGTCTCCAGGCATTTGTGTGCCAGTCTCGGCAGTGCAGCTCACTTTTCTTGCTGTAGGCTGCAGACGCGGAGGCTCACGTCCAGGTGCAACGAATTGTCATCTTATCAGACACCTCTGTGAAGTTGATTCCTTATTCCTTATTTATAAAAAAAATGAGTAATGGTTACTTATTCCTTATTTCTTATTGCTTACGTTTCAAAAATTAAGTAATGCTTACGTGTTACTTATTTGTGATTCTCAAAATAAGTAATTATTAAATATTTCAATTTTTTTCAAGATTTCTCAATAAATGAATTATGGATACATATTTCTTGTTAATGTTTACTTGTTTTTTATGTCTGATTGATGTCTTTTGATCAATAAGTAATGGTTTCTCAATCATTATTTCTATTTTATTTCAATAAGTAATGATTACAATTTTTTATATTTGTCCCTGTTTTACACGAAATTAGTAATAGACACTTATTCCTGGTTTCAGATTTTCAACAAAGAACATGTACATAGTTTATTATCTCTAAAAAACGGTTTCCCAAAAAATAAGAAATGGTTACTTATTCCTTATTTCTGTTTCCCAATTTTCCAAATACAGTGATGGTTACTGATTGCTACGTTTTGTATTTGGTTACTTTTTCAGTTTGCCTGTTTTTTTAATGAAATAAAAAAAAAATTCTGTTTCTAGACTCATGAAGAAACAAGCAATGGCTACCTATTCCTTCTTTGTTTCCTGGATCTCAGAAAAAAAGGAATGGTTACTTATTTCAGTTTTCAGTTCTCAGAAAACAAGGAATTGTTTCTTCTTTGTTTCCTGGTTGTCAAAACATAAGGAATGCTTACTTATTTCCGTTTCCCTGTTGCTAATACATTTATAAGAAGCGTACGTTTCTACACAGAAATGAAATACTCCTTCCTGAAGTTTGTGGAAATGACGTTTATTTTTCACGGTTAGCAATAAAGCTACATGTAACATGGTGTCTTCCATTAAGCTTTAGTAAAATCGCCAATTTGTTTGTAGTCTATTTACATGACATGCATGCTGTAGACTCATTCATTGACTTTCCACACGTGTTGACACTTTCCACTTCTGTACGACCTATTCTTGAACATGGAGGAGGATACAGAATTAGTTACAAAATGGTCTCGTGGAAGAAAAACACACCTAAGGAATTGCAAGAAGACTTTGCAATTCCAGGAGTAAAATAAAAACAACCGGATTACAAGACAGCCAGTTCCTCTTACATTTCATGTAAGCATGTTATGCTTTATATAAAGATATGTTGTTTTTTGTTTTCAGTTTCAGATGAGTACCACAATGAATAATACGCTACTATTTGATAATATATTTATTTTCCTTCAAAAAATTATATATGGTGTTGAACCTATTTTTTACTTGGTGTAATACATTGATAAGCCATCTTATACCTGTCTGCTATAATAATAATAATAATCATCATCATAATAATAATCACAGTAATAATAATAATAATAATAATAATAATAATAATAATAATAATAATCATCATCATCATCATCATCATAATAATCATAATAATAATAATACTAGACACCGGTATGATGTTTATGTCATTATTAGATAAGCTGCAGTTTGTTCATTTATGTCTGTTTTAATTCATCATGCATGCTCACTGGCACATGTAGATACATTACTGTAATTACTTACACACATTAGTTTATTTTCCTCCGTTTATTATTTGTTATCATTAGGCTTGATTATAACAATAATAATACTAGTATTTTTAATGTATGTAAAGGGCTGTACGTTTTATTTTACTTTTTCTTAATGACCAAATAGCCTGAAATTATTACATTGTCCCAATATGTACGGTGTGTTACGCAAATTATATTAGCATGGTCTCACTGGGTAATATGGAGCAAAACGCCCAATCTGGTAAAAGTGTGCTCTACACAGGATTTTGAACCAACAACCTTTCAGTTGTCAGTCCAGAATAATAATCAACACAGCTGCATCATAATCATAGTAACAGTAATGGTTTATTTTGTCATATATTTACATTGACAACAAATATTATTATAATTGAATACGGTTTTGTCAAATTCTAATTCAGAAGGGCTGTATTGGCATGGCGAGGTTATGCAAGTATTGCCAAAGCATTTACAGCAAAGGACTGAAGGTAACATAGATTAAGTACAAAACATAATACAGGATACTGATTGTACATTTAAAAGAATAAACATTAAAAGACAAAGAAAATCTATTTTAAAAGAAAAACATACCTACAATTAGGTCCATGAATATTTGGACAGTGACACAATTGTCATCATTTTGGATCTGTACAACACCACAATGGATTTCAAAGGAAACAATCCAGATATTCTTTAAGTGTAGTCTTTCATCTTTATTTTGAGGGTACTAACACCCATTTTTATATGTGTCCCCCCAATTTTAGGGGCTCAAAAGTATTTGGACAAAGTAACATAATCCTGAATTAAATTGTTAGTTTCAATACTTGGTTGCAGATCCTTTGCAGTCAATGAATGTTGAAGTGTGGAACCCATAGCCATCACCAGATGCTGGGTTTAGTCCCTGGTGATGCTCTGCAAGGCCTTCAGCTGTCTTTAGTAGTGCCTCTTTGTTCTTGTGGCGTTTTGTCTTCAGTTTTTCCTTAGAAATCAAAACAAACCGGTGAGAGAGAGATAGCAAAAACATTGGCTGTGGAAAAATCTACTATTTGGCAACTTCTTCAAAAGAAATAACGCACTGGTGAGCTCAGGACACCAAGAGGCAACGGAAAACAACTGTGGCAGAAGACAGAAGGATTATTTCGCTGGTGAATAATAACCCCTATACGAGGTGCAGGGCATCAACTGTTTGTGGTAGGGTTATCAAACATACCATTGTTTTCTGCAACATTAGAACACCAAGTGGCCCTTCTAAATGTCTCCAGAAAGGAGAGAGACACAACTTCGTCATCGTAACATAGAAGACGACCACGAAGGGACTCGAACCCTCAATCTTCTGATCCGAAGTCAGACGCCTTATCCATTAGGCCACGCAGTCCTCAACAGTACAGGGCCACGGCCCTTCATGTTTCAGGAAGGCGAATGCGCCACGCCGACCTCAATGAATCCTTAGTTATATACATATGTTCATGAACGTTTCTGTAGCTCATGTAAATCAAGTCACACGACAGGCCTTGAAGTTTTCTGTCAGTTTGAAAGTTTTGCTCCTGACAATCATTTTTGTATTGTGGCATAGTGGCTGTCACAGTGGAAAGTAAGTTGTCCACAGTTGGATGCAAGCTTGCCTGAAGCACAGGAACGAACTTACTCTCGACGTTCCATGTAAAGACTGAAGAAGTGGGCTTTACATCTGAGGGCAGGGGAATTAGCTCAGGTGGTAGAGCGCTCGCTTAGCATGTGAGAGGTAGCAGGATCGATGCCTGCATTCTCCAGTCTCCAGGCATTTGTGTGCCAGTCTTGGCAGTGCAGCTTACTTTCCTTGATTTAGGCTGCAGACGCGGAGGCTCACGTCCAGGTGCAACGCATTGTCAGCTTATCAGACACCTCCGTGAAGTTGATTCCTTATTCCTTATTTTTTTTAAAAATTAGTAATGGTTACTAATTCCTTATTTCTTATTGCTTACGTTTCAAAAATTAAGTAATGCTTATGTGTTACTTATTTGTGATTTCTCAAAATAAGTAATGATTAAATATTTCAATTTTTTTCAAGATTTCTCAATAAATGAATTATGGATACGTATTTCTTGTTAGTGTTTACTTGTTTTTTATGTCTGATTGATGTCTTTTGATCAATAAGTAATGGTTTCTCATTCCTTATTTCCATTTTCTTTCAATAAGTAATGATTACAATTTTTTATATTTGTCCCTGTTTTACACGAAATAAGTAATAGACACTTATTCCTGGTTTCAGATTTTCAACAAAGAACATGTACATAGTTTATTATTTCTGAAACACGGTTTCCCAAAAAATAAGAAATGGTTACTTATTTCTTATTTCTGTTTCCCAATTTTCCAAATACAGTGATGGTTACTGATTGCTACATTTTGTTGTTGGTTACTTTTTCAGTTTGCCTGTTTTCTTAATGAAATAAGTATTTTTTTCTGTTTCTAGACTCATGAAGAAACAAGCAATGGCTACTTATTCCTTGTTTGTTTCCTGGATCTCAGAAAATAAGGAATGGTTACTTATTTCAGTTTTTAGTTCTCAGAAAACAAGGAATTGTTTCTTCTTTGTTTCTCGGTTGTCAAAACATAAGGAATGCTTACTTATTTCCATTTCCCTGTTGCTAATACATTTATAAGAAGCGTACGTTTCTACACATAAATGAAATACTCCTTCCTGAAGTTTGTGGAAATGTTATGGAAATGACGTTTATTTTTCACGGTTAGCAATAAAGCTACATGTAACATGGTGTCTTCCATTAAGCTTTAGTAAAATCGCCAATTTGTTTGTAGTCTATTTACATGACATGCATGCTGTAGACTCATTCATTGACTTTCCACATGTGTTGACACTTTCTACTTCTGTACGACCTGTTCTTGAACATGGAGGAGGATACAGAATTAGTTACAAAATGGTCTCGTGGAAAAAAAACACACCTAAGGAATTGCAAGAAGACTTTGCAATTCCAGGAGTAAAATATAAACAACCGGATTACAAGACAGCCAGTTCCTCTTACACTTCATGTAAGCATGTTATGCTTTATATAAAGATATGTTGTTTTTTGTTTTCAGTTTCAGATGAGTACCACGATGAATATTACGCTACTATTTAATAATATATTTATTTTCCGTAAACAAATTATATATGGTGTTGAACCTATTTTTTACTTGGTGTACTACAATGATAAGCCATCTCATACCTGTCTGGTATAATAATAATAATCATCATAATAATAATAATCACAGTAATAATAATAATAACAATAATAATAATAATCATAATCATAATAATAATAATAATAATAATAATAATAATACTAGACACCGGTATGATGTTTATGTCATTATTAGATAAGCTACAGTTTGTTCATTTATGTCTGTTTTAATTCATCATGCATGCTCACTGGCACATGTAGATACAGTACTGTAATTACTTACACACATTAGTTTTTTTTTTCCTCCGCTTATTATTTGTTATCATTAGGCTTGATTATAACAATAATAATACTAGTATTTTTAATGTATGTAAAGGGCTGTACGTTTTATTTCACTTTTTCTTAATGACCAACTAGCCTGAAATTATTACATTGTCCCAATATGTACGGTGTGTTACGCAAATTATATTAGCATGGTCTCACTGGGTAATATGGAGCAAAACGCCCAATCTGGTAAAAGTGTGCTCTACACAGGATTTTGAACCAACAACCTTTCAGTTGTCAGTCCAGAATAATAATCAACACAGCTGCATCATAATCATAGTAACAGTAATGGATTATTTTGTCATATTATTACATTGACAACAAATATTATTATAATTGAATACGGTTTTGTGAAATTCTAATTCAGAAGGGCTGTATTGGCATGGCGAGGTTATGCAAGTATTGCCAAAGCATTTACAGCAAAGGACTGAAGGTAACATAGATTAAGTACAAAACATAATACAGGATACTGATTGTACATTTAAAAGAATAAACATTAAAAGACAAAGAAAATGTATTTTAAAAGAAAAACATACCTACAATTAGATCCATGAATATTTGGACAGTGACACAATTGTCATCATTTTGGATCTGTACAACACCACAATGGATTTCAAAGGAAACAATCCAGATATTCTTTAAGTGTAGTCTTTCATCTTTAATTTGAGGGTACTAACATCCATTTCTATATGTGTCCCCCCAATTTTAGGTGCTCAAAAGTATTTGGACAAAGTAACATAATCCTGAATTAAATTGTTAGTTTCAATACTTGGTTGCAGATCCTTTGCAGTCAATGAATGTTGAAGTGTGGAACCCATAGCCATCACCAGATGCTGGGTTTAGTCCCTGGTGATGCTCTGCAAGGCCTTCAGCTGTCTTTAGTAGTGCCTCTTTGTTCTTGTGGCGTTTTGTCTTCAGTTTTGCCTTAGAAATCAAAACAAACCGGTCAGAGAGATAGCAAAAAAATTGGCTGTGGAAAAATCTACTATTTGGCAACTTCTTCAAAAGAAATAACGCACTGGTGAGCTCAGGACACCAAGAGGCAACGGAAAACAACTGTGGCAGAAGACAGAAGGATTATTTCGCTGGTGAAGAATAACCCCTATACGAGGTGCAGGGCATCAACTGTTTGTGGTAGGGTTATCAAACATACCATTGCTTTCTGCAACATTAGAACACCAAGTGGCCCTTCTAAACGTCTCCAGAAAGGAGAGAGACACAACTTCGTCATCGTAACATAGAAGACGACCACGAAGGGACTCGAACCCTCAATCTTCTGATCCGAAGTCAGACGCCTTATTCATTAGGCCACGCAGTCATCAACAAGGGAGAGCCCCGGCCCTTCATGTTTCAGAAAGGCGAATGCGCTACGCCGACCTGAATGAATCCTTAGTTATATACATATGTTCATGAACGTTTCTGTAGCTCATGTAAATCAAGTCACACGACAGGCCTTGAAGTTTTCTGTCAGTTTGAAAGTTTTGCTCATGACAATCATTTTTGTATTGTGGCATAGTGGCTGTCACAGTGGAAAGTAAGTTGTCCACAGTTGGATGCAAGCTTGCCTGAAGCACAGGAACGAACTTACTCTCGACGTTCCATGTAAAGACTGAAGAAGTGGGCATTATCTCTGAGGTCAGGGGAATTAGCTCAGGTGGTAGAGCGCTCGTTTAGCATGTGAGAGGTAGCAGGATCGATGCCTGCATTCTCCAGTCTCCAGGCATTTGTGTGCCAGTCTTGGCAGTGCAGCTTACTTTCATTGATTTAAGCTGCACACGTGGAGGCTCACGTCCAGGTGCAACGCATTGTCAGCTAATCAGACACCTCCGTGAAGTTGATTCCTTATTCCTTATTTATAAAAAAAATGAGTAATGGTTACTAATTCCTTATTTCTTATTGCTTACGTTTCAAAAATTAAGTAATGCTTACGTGTTACTTATTTGTGATTTCTCAAAATAAGTAATGATTAAATATTTCAATTTTTTTCAAGATTTCTCAATAAATGAATTATGGATACATATTTCTTGTTAGTGTTTACTTGTTTTTTATGTCTGATTGATGTCTTTTGATCAATAAGTAATGGTTTCTCATTCCTTATTTCCATTTTCTTTCAATAAGTAATGATTACAATTTTTTATATTTGTCCCTGTTTTACACGAAATAAGTAATAGACACTTATTCCTGGTTTCAGATTTTCAACAAAGAACATGTACATAGTTTATTATTTCTGAAACACGGTTTCCCAAAAAATAAGAAATGGTTACTTATTCCTTATTTCTGTTTCCCAATTTTCCAAATACAGTGATGGTTACTGATTGCTACGTTTTCTTGTTGGTTACTTTTTCAGTTTGCCTGTTTTTTTAATGAAATACATATTTTTTTCTGTTTCTAGACTCATGAAGAAACAAGCAATGGCTACTTATTCCTTGTTTGTTTCCTGGATCTCAGAAAATAAGGAATGGTTACTTATTTCAGTTTTTAGTTCTCAGAAAACAAGGAATTGTTTCTTCTTTGTTTCCCGGTTGTCAAAACATAAGGAATGCTTACTTATTTCCATTTCCCTGTTGCTAATACATTTATAAGAAGCGTACGTTTCTACACATAAATGAAATACTCCTTCCTGAAGTTTGTGGAAATGTTATGGAAATGACGTTTATTTTTCAAGGTTAGCAATAAAGCTACATGTAACATGGTGTCTTCCATTAAGCTTTAGTAAAATCGCCAATTTGTTTGTAGTCTATTTACATGACATGCATGCTGTAGACTCATTCATTGACTTTCCACACGTGTTGACACTTTCTACTTCTGTACGACCTGTTCTTGAACATGGAGGAGGATACAGAATTAGTTACAAAATGGTCTGGTGGAAAAAAAAACACACCAAAGGAATGGCAAGAAAACTTTGCAATTCCAGGAGTAAAATAAAAACAAGCGGATTATAAGACAGCCAGTTCCTCTTACACTTCATGTAAGCATGTTATGCTTTATATAAAGATATGTTGTTTTTTGTTTTCAGTTTCAGATGAGTACCGCGATGAATATTACGCTACTATTTAATAATATATTTATTTTCCGTAAACAAATTATATATGGTGTTGAACCTATTTTTTACTTGGTGTACTACAATGATAAGCCATCTCATACCTGTCTGGTATAATAATAATAATCATCATAATAATAATAATCACAGTAATAATAATAATAACAATAATAATAATAATCATAATCATAATAATAATAATAATAATACTAGACACCGGTATGATGTTTATGCCATTATTAGATAAGCTACAGTTTGTTCATTTATGTCTGTTTTAATTCATCATGCATGCTCACTGGCACATGTAGATACAATACTGTAATTACTTACACACATTAGTTTATTTTCCTCTGCTTATTATTTGTTTTCATTAGGCTTGATTATAACAATAATAATACTAGTATTTTTAATGTATGTAAAGGGCTGTACGTTTTATTTCACTTTTTCTTAATGACCAACTAGCCTGAAATTATTACATTGTCCCAATATGTACGGTGTGTTACGCAAATTATATTAGCATGGTCTCACTGGGTAATATGGAGCAAAACGCCCAATCTGGTAAAAGTGTGCTCTACACAGGATTTTGAACCAACAACCTTTCAGTTGTCAGTCCAGAATAATAATCAACACAGCTGCATCATAATCATAGTAACAGTAATGGTTTATTTTGTCATATATTTACATTGACAACAAATATTATTATAATTGAATACGGTTTTGTGAAATTCTAATTCAGAAGGGCTGTATTGGCATGGCGAGGTTATGCAAGTATTGCCAAAGCATTTACAGCAAAGGACTGAAGGTAACATAGATTAAGTACAAAACATAATACAGGATACTGATTGTACATTTAAAAGAATAAACATTAAAAGACAAAGAAAATGTATTTTAAAAGAAAAACATACCTACAATTAGATCCATGAATATTTGGAAAGTGACACAATTGTCATCATTTTGGATCTGTACAACACCACAATGGATTTCAAAGGAAACAATCCAGATATTCTTTAAGTGTAGTCTTTCATCTTTAATTTGAGGGTACTAACATCCATTTCTATATGTGTCCCCCCAATTTTAGGTGCTCAAAAGTATTTGGACAAAGTAACATAATCCTGAATTAAATTGTTAGTTTCAATACTTGGTTGCAGATCCTTTGCAGTCAATGAATGTTGAAGTGTGGAACCCATAGCCATCACCAGATGCTGGGTTTAGTCCCTGGTGATGCTCTGCAAGGCCTTCAGCTGTCTTTAGTAGTGCCTCTTTGTTCTTGTGGCGTTTTGTCTTCAGTTTTGCCTTAGAAATCAAAACAAACCGGTGAGAGAGAGATAGCAAAAACATTGGCTGTGGAAAAATCTACTATTTGGCAACTTCTTCAAAAGAAATAACGCACTGGTGAGCTCAGGACACCAAGAAGCAACGGAAAACAACTGTGGCAGAAGACAGAAGGATTATTTCGCTGGTGAAGAATAACCCCTATACGAGGTGCAGGGCATCAACTGTTTGTGGTAGGGTTATCAAACATACCATTGCTTTCTGCAACATTAGAACACCAAGTGGCCCTATTAAATGTCTCCAGAAAGGAGAGAGACACAACTTCGTCATCGTAACATAGAAGACGACCACGAAGGGACTCGAACCCTCAATCTTCTGATCCGAAGTCAGACGCCTTATCCATTAGGCCACGCAGTCCTCAACAGTACAGGGACACGGCCCTTCATGTTTCAGGAAGGCGAATGCGCCACGCCGACCTCAATGAATCCTTAGTTATATACATATGTTCAAGAACGTTTCTGTAGCTCATGTAAATCAAGTCACACGACAGGCCTTGAAGTTTTCTGTCAGTTTGAAAGTTTTGCTCCTGACAATCATTTTTGTATTGTGGCATAGTGGCTGTCACAGTGGAAAGTAAGTTGTCCACAGTTGGATGCAAGCTTGCCTGAAGCACAGGAACGAACTTACTCTCGACGTTCCATGTAAAGACTGAAGAAGTGGGCATTATCTCTGAGGTCAGGGGAATTAGCTCAGGTGGTAGAGCGCTCGTTTAGCATGTGAGAGGTAGCAGGATCGATGCCTACATTCTCCAGTCTCCAGGCGTTTGTGTGCCAGTCTCGGCAGTGCAGCTCACTTTTCTTGATTTAGGCTGCACACGTGGAGGCTCACGTCCAGGTGCAACGCATTGTCAGCTTATCAGACACCTCCGTGAAGTTGATTCCTTATTCCTTATTTATAAAAAAAATGAGTAATGGTTACTAATTCCTTATTTCTTATTGCTTACGTTTCAAAAATTAAGTAATGCTTACGTGTTACTTATTTGTGATTTCTCAAAATAAGTAATGATTAAATATTTCAATTTTTTTCAAGATTTCTCAATAAATGAATTATGGATACATATTTCTTGTTAGTGTTTACTTGTTTTTTATGTCTGATTGATGTCTTTTGATCAATAAGTAATGGTTTCTCATTCCTTATTTCCATTTTCTTTCAATAAGTAATGATTACAATTTTTTATATTTGTCCCTGTTTTACACGAAATAAGTAATAGACACTTATTCCTGGTTTCAGATTTTCAACAAAGAACATGTACATAGTTTATTATTTCTGAAACACGGTTTCCCAAAAAATAAGAAATGGTTACTTATTCCTTATTTCTGTTTCCCAATTTTCCAAATACAGTGATGGTTACTGATTGCTACGTTTTCTTGTTGGTTACTTTTTCAGTTTGCCTGTTTTTTTAATGAAATACGTATTTTTTTCTGTTTCTAGACTCATGAAGAAACAAGCAATGGCTACTTATTCCTTGTTTGTTTCCTGGATCTCAGAAAATAAGGAATGGTTACTTATTTCAGTTTTTAGTTCTCAGAAAACAAGGAATTGTTTCTTCTTTGTTTCCCGGTTGTCAAAACATAAGGAATGCTTACTTATTTCCATTTCCCTGTTGCTAATACATTTATAAGAAGCGTACGTTTCTACACATAAATGAAATACTCCTTCCTGAAGTTTGTGGAAATGTTATGGAAATGACGTTTATTTTTCAAGGTTAGCAATAAAGCTACATGTAACATGGTGTCTTCCATTAAGCTTTAGTAAAATCGCCAATTTGTTTGTAGTCTATTTACATGACATGCATGCTGTAGACTCATTCATTGACTTTCCACACGTGTTGACACTTTCTACTTCTGTACGACCTGTTCTTGAACATGGAGGAGGATACAGAATTAGTTACAAAATGGTCTGGTGGAAAAAAAAACACACCAAAGGAATGGCAAGAAAACTTTGCAATTCCAGGAGTAAAATAAAAACAAGTGGATTATAAGACAGCCATTTCCTCTTACACTTCATGTAAGCATGTTATGCTTTATATAAAGTTATGTTGTTTTTTGTTTTCAGTTTCAGATGAGTACCGCGATGAATATTACGCTACTATTTAATAATATATTTATTTTCCGTAAACAAATTATATATGGTGTTGAACCTATTTTTTACTTGGTGTACTACAATGATAAGCCATCTCATACCTGTCTGGTATAATAATAATAATCATCATAATAATAATAATCACAGTAATAATAATAATAACAATAATAATAATAATCATAATCATAATAATAATAATAATAATACTAGACACCGGTATGATGTTTATGCCATTATTAGATAAGCTACAGTTTGTTCATTTATGTCTGTTTTAATTCATCATGCATGCTCACTGGCACATGTAGATACAATACTGTAATTACTTACACACATTAGTTTATTTTCCTCTGCTTATTATTTGTTTTCATTAGGCTTGATTATAACAATAATAATACTAGTATTTTTAATGTATGTAAAAGGCTGTACGTTTTATTTCACTTTTTCTTAATGACCAACTAGCCTGAAATTATTACATTGTCCCAATATGTACGGTGTGTTACGCAAATTATATTAGCATGGTCTCACTGGGTAATATGGAGCAAAACGCCCAATCTGGTAAAAGTGTGCTCTACACAGGATTTTGAACCAACAACCTTTCAGTTGTCAGTCCAGAATAATAATCAACACAGCTGCATCATAATCATAGTAACAGTAATGGTTTATTTTGTCATATATTTACATTGACAACAAATATTATTATAATTGAATACGGTTTTGTGAAATTCTAATTCAGAAGGGCTGTATTGGCATGGCGAGGTTATGCAAGTATTGCCAAAGCATTTACAGCAAAGGACTGAAGGTAACATAGATTAAGTACAAAACATAATACAGGATACTGATTGTACATTTAAAAGAATAAACATTAAAAGACAAAGAAAATCTATTTTAAAAGAAAAACATACCTACAATTAGATCCATGAATATTTGGACAGTGACACAATTGTCATCATTTTGGATCTGTACAACACCACAATGGATTTCAAAGGAAACAATCCAGATATTCTTTAAGTGTAGTCTTTCATCTTTAATTTGAGGGTACTAACATCCATTTCTATATGTGTCCCCCCAATTTTAGGTGCTCAAAAGTATTTGGACAAAGTAACATAATCCTGAATTAAATTGTTAGTTTCAATACTTGGTTGCAGATCCTTTGCAGTCAATGAATGTTGAAGTGTGGAACCCATAGCCATCACCAGATGCTGGGTTTAGTCCCTGGTGATGCTCTGCAAGGCCTTCAGCTGTCTTTAGTAGTGCCTCTTTGTTCTTGTAGCGTTTTGTCTTCAGTTTTGCCTTAGAAATCAAAAACAAACCGGTCAGAGAGATAGCAAAAACATTGGCTGTGGAAAAATCTACTTTTTGGCAACTTCTTCAAAAGAATGAACGCACTGGTCAGCTCAGGAACACCAAAAGGCAACGGAAAACAACTGTGGCAGAAGGATTATTTCGCTGGTGAAGAATAACCCCTATACAAGGTGCAGGGCATCACCTGTTTGTGGTAGGGTTATCAAACATAGCACTGCTGTCTGCAACATTGGAACACCAAGTGGCCCTTCTAAACGTCTCCAGAAAGGAGAGAGACACCACTTCGTCATCGTAACATAAAAGACAACCACGAAGGGACTCGAACCCTCAATCTTCTGATCCGAAGTCAGACGCCTTATTCATTAGGCCACGCAGTCGTCAACAAGGGAGAGCCCTGGCCCTTCATGTTTCAGAAAGGCGAATGCGCTACGCCGACCTCAATGAATCCTTAGTTATATACATATGTTCAAGAACGTTTCTGTAGCTCATGTAAATCAAGTCACACGACAGGCCTTGAAGTTTTCTGTCAGTTTGAAAGTTTTGCTCCTGACAATCCTTTTTGTATTGTGGCATAGTGGCTGTCACAGTGGAAAGTAAGTTGTCCACAGTTGGATGCAAGCTTGCCTGAAGCACAGGAACGAACTTACTCTCGACGTTCCATGTAAAGACTGAAGAAGTGGGCTTTACATCTGAGGGCAGGGGAATTAGCTCAGGTGGTAGAGTGCTCGCTTAGCATGTGAGAGGTAGCGGGATTGATGCCCGCATTCTCCAGTCTCCAGGCGTTTGTGTGCCAGTCTCGGCAGTGCAGCTCACTTTTTTTGCTGTAGGCTGCAGACGCGGAGGCTCACGTCCAGGTGCAACGCATTGTCAGCTTATCAGACACCTCCGTGAAGTTGATTCCTTATTCCTTATTTATTAAAAAAATTAGTAATGGTTACTAATTCCTTATTTCTTATTGCTTACGTTTCAAAAATTAAGTAATGCTTACGTGTTACTTATTTGTGATTTCTCAAAATAAGTAATGATTAAATATTTCAATTTTTTTCAAGATTTCTCAATAAATGAATTATGGATACATATTTCTTGTTAATGTTTACTTGTTTTATATGTCTGATTGATGTCTTTTGATCAATAAGTAATGGTTTCTCATTCATTTGTTTCCATTTTTTTTCAATAAGTAATGATTACAATTTTTTATATTTGTCCCTGTTTTACACGAAATAAGTAATAGACACTTATTCCTGGTTTCAGATTTTCAACAAAGAACATGTACATAGTTTATTATTTCTGAAACACGGTTTCCCAAAAAATAAGAAATGGTTACTTATTCCTTATTTCTGTTTCCCAATTTTCCAAATACAGTGATGGTTACTGATTGCTACGTTTTGTTGTTGGTTACTTTTTCAGTTTGCCTGTTTTTTTAATGAAATAAGTATTTTTTTCTGTTTCTAGACTCATGAAGAAACAAGCAATGGCTACTTATTCCTTCCTTGTTTCCTGGATCTCATAAAATAAGGAATGGTTACTTATTTCAGTTTTCAGTTCTCAGAAAACAAGGAATTGTTTCTTCTTTGTTTCCTGGTTTCAAAACATAAGGAATGCTTACTTATTTCCATTTCCCTGTTGCTAATACATTTATAAGAAGCGTATGTTTCTACACAGAAATGAAATACTCCTTCCTGAAGTTTGTGGAAATGTTATGGAAATGACGTTTATTTTTCACGGTTAGCAATAAAGCTACATGTAACATGCTGTCTTCCATTAAGCTTTAGTAAAATCGCCAATTTGTTTGTAGTCTATTTACATGACATGCATGCTGTAGACTCATTCATTGACTTTCCACACGTGTTGACACTTTCTACTTCTGTACGACCTGTTCTTGAACATGGAGGAGGATACAGAATTAGTTACAAAATGGTCTCGTGGAAAAAAAACACACCTAAGGAATTGCAAGAAGACTTTGCAATTCCAGGAGTAAAATAAAAACGACCGGATTACAAGACAGCCAGTTCCTCTTACACTTCATGTAAGCATGTTATGCTTTATATAAAGTGTAACTGCCTCTCAGCTTTAGTTAAGTTTGTGACTATTTTTTTGGTTCCTACCTAAAATTAATAGGATATCGTAGAGGCGGAACTAATTAGCGCCATCCTTGTGTTCCGCACGTAATTAAAGGGGGCACAACATCTAAAGTGTAGAGCTAAAACATAGCATCGCAAGAGCTCTCCGAGCTAAGTAAATATTAAGAATATAAAGATATCTAAATGTATATTATCCGAGTAAAGAAGACAAGGAAGAAGGCTTTTGAGATTTAGCCCCTCCTAAGTAGGAAGCAGCCTACGAGGTATGTTTCTTTTGTATCCAGTTGTCTGTGATATATTTCATGTGCATAGCTTGTGTTAACTAGTGTGTAACTATAACGGCACAAACTGTATTCAAGACATACATACATGCATTGTATTTATAATTTCCTTTTATTTTTTTTCTCTCTTTCAACCCAGTTCTCACGGGTTGACATGATATGTTGTTGAAATAAAACCCCGTTTTTTAACCAAGACCTCGTGCTTCGTGTTGACTACTGGAGGGAGCTACAGTGAGAGCTCGTCTGCTCCGCATGAGGAGGCGAGGAAGACGGCATCGGAGAGCGCGAGTCGTGGCTGGGCTGAGACATCTCCATCGCAGCGCGCGCCTTCACAGACGGCATCGGAGAGCGCGAGTCGTGGTCGGGCCGAGACATCCGCACATGACAGCGCGAGAAGAGGCAGCGCCCACGGAAGAATCAGGTTTCATAACGCAAATTAAGCTGTAATTCAGAGACATTAAGCGTTCTGGGCAAGAGAATGAGACATTTCTTTGCATTTCCCATTAGTTAATGTTTTGTTTACTTACCTTTTCTCAAATTGAAGTGGATTGATATTGCTACTGTGTTGATATTGTGTCTACTGATGAGTAGGATGTGAATATTAAGAACTATTAGTACCGAGAGTAAGGCAGAATTGGTCATATTTAGACTTAAAAGTGAATGGTTATTACTTAATGTGGTATATGTACAAGTTTAACTAAGAGTTAATATTTTTGGTTTGTTTAATTTCATTTGTGGTAATTTAAGATTTAAATAAGGCCATATATAACTATAACAAGTTATCAGGCAAGAAGACCATAGCTCCATAGATCACAAAGTGAGTGTTACTAGTCTTTGAGTACAGTTAGTACAGTTTTTATTTTGGAAAAAGCAAGTTAATTTAGCTGCAGAGAGTAATTTTTCTCCAAAGTAGTGTCAGTAGCTGCAAGTAATTAAAGGCTGACTATTCACATATCAGAGATTAAAAACAACTACTCAATTGAGCTTAAGCTAAGTTAAACATAACTTAGATTATTGTGAACAAGGTAATTTACTCAACTAAAAAACAAGTTTAGATTTAAACCAAACTAAAGCAAAATGTCAGAGTTTGAGCTTTTCTTTGAGAGTGACAAAGAGGGTGCAGGTGAAGACGCGCAGCAGCACTGCGCAGACATGCAACCACAAGCTGCTGAAGGCACAGGAGATAACCACACTTCCTCACAAGAGCCACATAGAAGCCAAAGGGTCCGCAGGTTTACGGAAAAGGGCCAAGAACTGCACGATCAGCAAGTAAGAAGATTTGCACACCGTTTCAGTGTGAGCTACGAGAAGTGGAAAGCTATCGCTAAGGATGCCAAACAAGCGCTGAGTGGACAATGCTCAAACAACCTGCTGCGTGACCACATTACTAAGATAAGCAATGCCTCAGATAATCTGAACGTTGTTTATGAAGATTTAAGGCACATTGACATTCCCGACCAAGACACACGTCGCAGAGCAGACACCTGCGAAGCAGTAACAAGAACAATCATCCAGACTGCAAAGGCTCTTCTAGACACAAGAGGGGGTGAAGAACAAAGAGTGAAATCAATAGAGCCTGTAATTGAAGCTGCAGCCTCAGACAAAGTAAGCGTCAACTCTCACCGCACCAAGTCGTCTGCTCATTCTCAAACTAACTCAAGAATAACATCCCGTTCAAGCCAGTCTTCTGCAAGACGAGATGCTGCTGCTGAAGTTGCTGCCAATGAAGCCACTTTAAAAGTACTGCTAGAGCAAGAACGTCATATCAAAGAACTTGAAAGACTCGAAACTGAAGCAGCCAATTTACGAGCTAATCAAGAGGCTGAAAATGCAGAAAGACAAAGGGTGCTGGAAGCCAAGCGCAGAGAACTAGAAAGATTGGAGACAATCAAGAAGCTAGAGGCTGCTAAGGCGAGACAGCAAGTATATGAACAAAGTGAATGCTCAGATGAAGAAATATTTGGGCTGCTCCATCAATGTGTCCCTCCGAAGGAGAATGAGGAAGTCAAGCATGAAAGTAGCCTATTGCAGCATTGCTCCCCACCTCACTCTCTGACACAACCAAAACAAGAAGACAATACTGCAGCTCTTGTTAGAGCATTCGCAGAGTCCATCAGTGCGAGTCGTCTTCCCGTACCTGAACCAACAACGTTCAACGGCGACCCACTCAGATTTAATGACTGGAAAGTCTCCTTTCAGACACTTATTGACAGGAAAAACATACCAGCTGAAGAGAAAATATACTATCTGCGAAAGTATGTGGGTGGACCAGCCAAAAAGGCCATTGAAGGCTACTTCTTGCTAGGCACAGAGTCAGCTTATTGTGCAGCGTGGACCATCCTAGAAGAGAGATACGGCAATCCATTCCTTATCGCCAAGGCCTTCAGAGATAAGCTTGATACGTGGCCCAAAATAAACTCTAAGGGGAGTGTGGAACTTCAAGAACTCGCTGACTTCCTTCGCAGCTGTGAGGCGGCCATGTCTCAGATCAGAGGTCTTGAAGTACTCAACGACTGCAACGAAAATCAGAAAATACTCTCTAAACTTCCAGACTGGCTGACCTCAAGATGGAATAGGAAGGTGATAGAAGTGGAAGAACAAAGTCACACGTTCCCAAGCTTTAGCCAGTTCGTCAAGTTTCTCACACGTGAAGCCAAAATCGCCTGTAACCCAATAACGTCCCTCCACGCTCTAAAACCAAGTGAAAATGAGAAGATCAAGGTTTCAAAGACAAGAGGTCATGGAGCAAAGGTATTGGCAACCAACTCAGACGAGAAAGCTGTTACCACAAGCTGTGTCTTCTGTGAGAAGGCAGGTCACAGTCTACACAAGTGTCGCAAATTTATGGATGAGACTATTTCAGAGCGAGTCAAGTTTGTTCAAGAGAAGAAATTGTGTTTCGGCTGTCTGAAGTTTGGCCATCGCTCGAAGGACTGTGAAAACAGAGAGATCTGCGATATGTGTGAAAAAAGACATCCAGCTTGCCTCCATGATAATCGCACCAAAGAAGAAAGGATGTCAACACGGCTTAGTGGAGCAGGGAACAGTGGCAAGTCAAGGGAAAGGAAAATAGAGCGGCCACAAGATAGGGCAGCAAGATCATCACGTGAGTCAACATCCAACAGAGTTTTACAGAATGTTAAAGACACTCATACATCCACAGTCATTCCAGTGTGGTTGTCAGTCACAAGTGAGCCAGATCGTGAAGTTCTTGTGTATGCACTCCTCGATACACAGAGCGACACGACATTCATCCTGGAAGAAACGGCAAAGACTCTTCACACAAAGAAGGAACCAGTTCAGCTAAAGCTCTCCACAATGGCTTCAAGAAACACAGTTGTGTCCTGTCGGAAACTGACTGGACTACAAGTGAGAGGATTCTACTCAGACAAGATAATTCCTCTGCCAGTGACCTACTCAAGAGAATTCATCCCTGCAAACAGAGATCATATTCCCACACCAGAGACTGCAAAGGCATGGCCTCATCTGGAACACGTCGCAGACGAGATTGCTCCTCAACAAAGCTGCGACGTGGGCCTGCTAATCGGCTACAACTGTCCTCAAGCTCTTGTCCCAAGGCAAGTGGTGCCTGGTAAAGAAAATCAGCCCTTTGCTCAGAGAACAGACCTGGGCTGGAGCGTAGTTGGCTATGGCAACCCATGTCTTGACTATGGAGATGAAATTGGAATAAGTCACCAGGTCATCGTGAGGCAAGTGATGCCTGGTCTTCAGTCCTCTTCAAACCTCACAAGCGAAGTTCACTATGTCTGTAGAACTCAAGTCAAAGAGGTAGTCTCACCTGCAGATGTCATCAAGGTGCTGGAATCGGACTTTGTCGAAAGGTCTTTGGAGGACAGTCACATCTCTCAAGAGGATCTCCGATTCCTGTCAAAGATGGAAAGAGGCATCAGGCTCAAGGACAATGGTCATTATGAGATGCCACTGCCATTCAAGAATGAAAGACCCAACTTACCAGATAACATGGTGTGCGCCATCCACCGTCTCAGATGCCTAGAACGGAAGCTGAAAAGAAACAAACAGTACTACAAAGACTACAAGACCTTCATGGATGAGATCATAACACGTGGAGATGCAGAAAGGGTCCCAGAAGAAGACCTCAATAAAGCTCCAGCATGGTACATCCCACACCATGGGGTGTATCATCCCCAAAAGCCTGGGAAGATACGTGTTGTCTTCGATTGTTCGGCGAGATTTCAAGAGACATCCTTAAACGACCATCTCCTGACCGGTCCAGAGCTGACAAACACCTTGGTGGGAGTTCTGTGTCGTTTCCGGAAAGGTCCAGTGGCAATCATGTGTGACATTGAACGCATGTTCCACCAGTTCCACGTTAAAGCAGAAGACCAAGATTACCTAAGATTCCTGTGGTGGGAGAATGGAAATCTTGAAGCCAAACCATCCATCTACCGGATGAAGGTCCACTTGTTTGGCGCTGCTTCATCACCTGGCTGCGCTAACTATGGACTCAAGCACCTCGCAGCCGAAGGACACGGACACTTCAGTGAAGCCACCATCAAGTTCATTCAGAAGAACTTTTACGTTGATGACGGCTTGTCAAGCTTAGCGTCTGAAAGCCAAGCTATTCAGTTAGTGAAGGAGGCAAGAGAGCTCTGCAACAAAGGCAAACTCAGGCTGCACAAGTTCATTTCCAACAGCAAGAAAGTCCTAGCCTCAATCCCCAAAGAAGAATGTGCAAAAGCTGCCCAAGACCTGGACATGGCCCTGGGAGAGCTACACGTGGAAAGAGCACTTGGCATACAGTGGTGCGTGGCTTCTGACGAGTTCCAGTTCAGAGTGATTGTGAAAGAAAATCCACTTACCCGAAGAGGAGTTTTATCCACTGTCGCTTCAGTATACGATCCACTCGGATTTGTGGCACCGTTCATCCTGGTGGGAAAACAGATTCTGCAGCAGATGTGTCATAACAAGCTCAGTTGGGATGACATCTTACCTGATGATCTTCGACCCCTGTGGGAGTTTTGGCTCCAAGACCTGCAAAACCTGGCTGGTGTAAAGATTCAGAGATGCTACATTCCATTAAACTTTAAGGTTCAGAGCTACGAGCTCCATCATTTCTCTGATGCCAGCGTGTCAGGTTATGGCGAGTGTTCGTACCTCAGAGCAGTCAGTGCATCAGGTGAAGTCCACTGCTCTTTGGTAATGGGGAAGTCAAGAGTAGCCCCTGCTAAGGTTACCACCATACCAAGACTTGAGCTGTCAGCAGCAGTCGTAGCCGTCCGCACCAGTGACATGCTCAAAAGGGAACTGGAGATAGATTGCCTACAGGAATTCTTCTGGACCGATTCAAAGGTTGTCCTCGGATACATCAGTAACGAGGCCAGGAGATTTCATGTGTTCGTGGCAAACCGTGTGGAACGCATCAAGCAAAGTACGGAGTCTGCGCAATGGAGGTATGTGGCTTCCGAAGAGAATCCAGCAGATCATGCCTCAAGAGGTCTTGCAGCAAAACAACTTGTAGCTTCCAACTGGTTCACGGGTCCAAGCTTTCTTTGGCAGAAAGAGCTGACCAGCGAAGTAGTCAAGGTGGGAGAGATTGCAAGTAGTGATCCAGAGATCAAGAAGGCCCAGGCTCATGACACCCTGGCAAAGGAAATAAGGTCACTGTTAGATTGTCTACGAAAGTTCTCTGACTGGTCAAGAATGGTGAAAGCTATAGCCAGACTAAAGCGGCGTGCAAGGGAAGCGAAAGGCCTCAGGCCAAGGTCCTGGGAAAGCACCAGTTTAGAGGAAAGGAGAGATGCAGAGCTCAGCATAATCAAGATGGTCCAACAAGCAACCCTCTCTCAAGAAATACAGGGCATCCAGTATCATAAGAACTCACAAATCAAAGACAAGGCCAACAAGTTACACAAGTTGGGTCCATTCCTGGATGACCAAGGTATCCTCAGAGTCGGAGGCCGCTTAACTCATGCTGCTCTTCATCCACATGTGAAGCATCCAGCTGTTCTCCCTAGAGACAGTCACGTGTCGGCATTACTCGTCAAGCACTATCACGAGAGAGTGCACCATCAGGGACGGGGAATGACCATAAATGAGATCCGATCCAATGGTATATGGATCCTGGGATGCAGCAGGGCAGTGTCATCCCATATTTACAAATGCACAACGTGCAGGAAGTTCAGAAGATGCACAGAACAACAAAGGATGGCAAATCTCCCGGAAGATCGAATGGAAACAACCCCTCCATTTACTTACTGCGGGATGGACTGCTTCGGGCCATTCCACATCAAGGAAGGAAGAAAAGAGTTAAAGCGTTATGGACTCTTACTTACCTGCATGTGTTCCAGAGCAGTGCATATTGAAATGCTCGACGACTTGACCACAGATGCCTTCATTAACGCTCTGCGTTCATGCATCGCTATTCGTGGAATAGTACGGCAAATAAGGTGTGATCAAGGGACAAACTTTGTTGGTGCCAGGCGTGAGTTCATTCAAGCATTAAAGGAGATGGATCAAGAGGAACTCAAAGAACTGAGATGTGAGTTCATCATGAACACCCCAGCTTCAAGTCATATGGGTGGCGTCTGGGAAAGACAAATTCGCACTATCAGAAGTGTCTTGACGTCCATTCTAGAACAGTCAGCCAGACAACTTGACTGCTCCTCACTACGAACGTTCCTATATGAAGTTATGGCGGTTGTAAATAGCAGACCTCTGACCACTGATCATCTGAACGATCCATCCTGTCCAGAGCCCTTGACACCAAATCACATCCTGACCATGAAATCCACGATCATCTCTCCACCTCCTGGAAAGTTCGTCAGGGAAGATCTGTACCTCCGTAAAAGATGGCGCAGAGTTCAACTCTTAGCCAACAACTTTTGGACACGGTGGAAAAAGGAATACCTCCTCAATCTCCAACAGAGACAGAAGTGGACCAAAGACCGCAGAAACGCTAAGGTCAATGATATTGTCATTTTGCAAGATGATGCTACACCACGAAACCAGTGGAAGTTAGCAAAGGTTATTGAAGTGTACCCAGGAAAGGACGGAAGAGTGAGAAGGCTCAAGTTGCTTATCGGCGATTCAACTCTGGATGGAAGAGGAAAGCGCATCTCTAAACCTGTTCATTTGGAGAGGCCCATCCATAAGACAGTTACATTGTTGGAAGCAGACTGAAGACTCCAGCATCCTCTAGTCACTCTTTCAACTAGTTCTTAAGTTAAGATAATAAGTAAATAGTTAGTACTTTGAAATTAATATTATGTGCAGTTTATATGCAGTATGTGTGTCTCCAAGCTGTTCTGAGAAATCACTTGTGATTTGGTGGGAGTGTAACTGCCTCTCAGCTTTAGTTAAGTTTGTGACTATTAAAATTAATAGGATATCGTAGAGGCGGAACTAATTAGCGCCATCCTTGTGTTCCGCACGTAATTAAAGGGGGCACAACATCTAAAGTGTAGAGCTAAAACATAGCATCGCAAGAGCTCTCCGAGCTAAGTAAATATTAAGAATATAAAGATATCTAAATGTATATTATCCGAGTAAAGAAGACAAGGAAGAAGGCTTTTGAGATTTAGCCCCTCCTAAGTAGGAAGCAGCCTACGAGGTATGTTTCTTTTGTATCCAGTTGTCTGTGATATATTTCATGTGCATAGCTTGTGTTAACTAGTGTGTAACTATAACGGCACAAACTGTATTCAAGACATACATACATGCATTGTATTTATAATTTCCTTTTATTTTTTTTCTCTCTTTCAACCCAGTTCTCACGGGTTGACATGATATGTTGTTGAAATAAAACCCCGTTTTTTTAACCAAGACCTCGTGCTTCGTGTTGACTACTGGAGGGAGCTACATAAAGATATGTTGTTTTTTGTTTTCAGTTTCAGATGAGTACCACGATGAATATTACGCTACTATTTGATAATATATTTATTTTCCTTAAACAAATTATATATGGTGTTGAACCTATTTTTTACTTGGTGTACTACATTGATAAGCCATCTCATACCTGTCTGCTATAATAATAATAATCATCATAATAATAATAATCACAGTAATAATAATAATAATAATAATAATCATCATAATAATCATAATAATAATAATAATAATAATAATAATACTAGACACCGGTATGATGTTTATGTCATTATTAGATAAGCTACAGTTTGTTCATTTATGTCTGTTTTAATTAATCATGCATGCTCACTGGCACATGTAGATACAGTACTTTAATTACTTACACACATTAGTTTATTTTCCTCCGCTTATTATTTGTTATCATTAGGCTTGATTATAACAATAATAATACTAGTATTTTTAATGTATGTAAAGGGCTGTACGTTCTATTTTACTTTTTCTTAATGACCAAATAGCCTGAAATTATTACATTGTCCCAATATGTACGGTGTGTTACGCAAATTATATTAGCATGGTCTCACTGGGTGATATGGAGCAAAACACCCAATCTGGTAACAGTGTGCTCTACACAGGATTTTGAACCAACAACCTTTCAGTTGTCAGTCCAGAATAATAATCAACACAGCTGCATCATAATCATAGTAACAGTAATGGATTATTTTGTCATATTATTACATTGACAACAAATATTATTATAATTGAATACAGTTTTGTCAAATTCTAATTCAGAAGGGCTGTATTGGCATGGCGAGGTTATGCAAGTATTGCCAAAGCATTTACAGCAAAGGACTGAAGGTAACATAGATTAAGTACAAAACATAATACAGGATACTGATTGTACATTTAAAAGAATAAACATTAAAAGACAAAGAAAATGTATTTTAAATTAAAAACATACCTACAATTAGGTCCATGAATATTTGGACAGTGACACAATTGTCATCATTTTTGCTCTGTACAACACCACAATGGATTTCAAAGGAAACAATCCAGATATTCTTTAAGTGTAGTCTTTCATCTTTAATTTGAGGGTACTAACATCCATTTCTATATGTGTCCCCCCAATTTTAGGCGCTCAAAAGTGTTTGGACAAAGTAACATAATCCTGAATTAAATTGTTAGTTTCAATACTTGGTTGCAGATCCTTTGCAGTCAATGAATGTTGAAGTGTGGAACCCATAGCCATCACCAGATGCTGGGTTTAGTCCCTGGTGATGCTCTGCAAGGCCTGCAGCTGTCTTTAGTAGTGCCTCTTTGTTCTTGTGGCGTTTTGTCTTCTTTTTTGCCTTAGAAATCAAAACAAACCAGTCAGAGAGATAGCTAAAACATTGGCTGTGGAAAAATCTACTATTTGGCAACTTCTTCAAAAGAAAGAACGCACTGGTGAGCTCAGGAACACCAAAAGGCAACGGAAAACAACTGTGGCAGAAGACAGAAGGATTATTTCGCTGGTGAAGAATAACCCCTATACGAGGTGCAGGGCATCACCTGTTTGTGGTAGGGTTATCAAACACAGCACTGCTGTCTGCAGCATTGGAACACCAACTGGCCCATCCAAGCTTCTCCAGAAAGGAGAGAGACACCGTGTAGAACCGTCTCAGAAATATGTGGAGAAGTCGCGGAGATAAAGCAAATAGAACTTTAATCGAGCCGGCTCGGAAGCTCCACATCAGAAATAATTCCTTCAGTGAGACTTAATGTTTACAAACATGAGTACAACTTTATAGGAAAAATGACGTAACATCTTATGGCCGTTCATCCAATCAGAAGATACAGGTCCGGGTCCGTTTTACGTTCTGTCCTCCCGTGAAGAGGTGATGGATCCAAAGCAGATGTCCGTCTTTGATGTGCACTAGGAAGATGCGATCCCACGGTCGTCATTTACCTAGTGTCAATCGTTCCTTAACAGAAACAATTCCTGCCTATCTGGAGAAACGATTAAGTCATAAACAAATTCTCAGCAGACATCTGTAGGCTATTTCGGCACTGTGTAATCTTTCATTACTGACAGGAGTTTCTAACAAATCGACCTTTTTGACCCTTTACTTGTCCTGATAAAACGAATCTGCTCAGTCTGTATACAAAACTACTTCTAATGCTAGTGTTAATATAAAACATTATATAATAATCACAAAAACACTTTATTCAACTTCCTATACAGAGTCTTCATTGTTTGATCCTGGTGCAGAAAAAGACAGTGACAGTTACAGATGTAAGTTTTTACAAATAAAGTAAATAATTACTCATTCTTACAGATATGTAGCAGATGCCATTATCCAGTTACAAGGCTTATCAGGCGATACAAGAAAAACGGCAACAAAAGTACTATAATAAGTGTACATTCAATTGTACATAGTACATACATGAAGTACAATGCTCAAATTTGCCAACTGGTTTAATAGGACAGTACAGAAGAGACAGGTCTGTGGATTTTTTCATCCTTCATCCACAATTTGTGCATCGACTTTGCTCCCTTTTTCTTGGGATTGTGCTGTCTAGGCGGTCTGTAGGTTGTCCCTATTATAATTTATGCATGAAATTCCGATAGCAATGGCTGTAGAACTAGTTGGACCTGGAAGTTTGATTAATCTCTCCTGATTTCAGGAAAAGGTGTAAAAAAATAACTTGTCGCAAAAAAATCATGAAACAGTCCTGAATATCCACACTTTGATGAATAGATCCCAGTTTGTTGAGTTGTAGTGATTGGAGTTTGGTATATTGAATGGCAGCACTTTCTACACGAACACACTAGGTGTCACAGGTGGAGGCAGTGCTTTATGAACAGAAATGTGTGTTGGTTTGACCAAAAACGGCTTAATGAATCTGACATTTGTGTGAAAGCAGGTGATAATGCTTCTACATTAGTTGAAAAAGTACGTCTTGTGGGACCTAAACTGATGCTTTGGGATATTGTGTTCACAGAACCAGTTTCAATGATTGTGAATAACCGTAATCGGGATCCTGATGCAGGGAGAAGTCATAAACATTTGTTATTGTTGCAAACACGACAATTGCTCAAAAAAGAAAGGCAATTGGCAGATTGCAGATATCTGGCAATTAACACATTTCAAAATGCTTATTTTGTAACAAATACCATATGTTTAAGTGCTGTAATTTGTATTATACATATTTTATCTACTTTTGAAAATGTGGTCATCCAATCTGTATACACAGACAGTACAGTACAGTATGTGGTGTTATGCATATGCATGAGGTGACGCGAGAGTGGAGAGTTCACCGGGAGCGGGGGCAAGCCTCATGGTGTGTCGGTACAATACTCTGTAATAAACGAGTTGAATAACACTACAGTTGCAGAGGTGAATCCTTTCTAAATACCCCAACACGACACAGTACACACGTCATGTAGCGTCATGACATTATACTAGAAGCCAGAACCCTGCTACTTTCAAAACCTGGGATTCTCAGAGTGGATCTGTTATTGAGAGAGAGACAAGCAAATTGCTGAGAGACAGACAGGCAAATTGCTGACAGAGAGACACTCGAATTGCTGAGAGACAGACACGCAAATTACTGAGAGAGAGACACACAAATAGCTGAGCTTAATGTTCATGAGAACCGTACTGTGGATAACATGCATGTTTCACCAACGCAAACCGTTACAGGCACCGACGAGGCCAATGTGAGTATTACTGGTCAAATGTTTATTTTTCTTTCTCGATTTTGAGTTATTGAATAATAAATCATCTGGGGGGGGTGCACCCCAACAAGGTTGCAAAACAGAGAGTGTGTCAAAATCCCAAAATAGTGTCACACAGGAAACACTGCTGCCTTGACTGAAGGGCGCTGTGATCCCGAGTGGGCAGTACGGAGTACCGACCCAGTCAACTGTCCACACCCCTATTAAATTTTATTAATGAATTAACTGATTTTATTTTGTTTCCTCAAGGGATTTTTGACCGCTGTGTGCCAGGAGACAACACGCATGAACCTGTCTAAACGCACCAGGTTGATAAGATGTCACTGCAGCACGAGTTTGAACACTTAACTGAACCCTAAATGAATAATAATGACCTGATCTGAGATGTTCAATTATTGTAAACCGCTGTAGATTGCATGTTAGATGTGAAACTGATGGACCTCGAAATATACAGCGTTTTATAATCCTCTTCCTGTTACTGCTCCTGCAGGTCCTCTTCATCGCCCTGCCAGTGGTGCATGGTTAGGCCTTCAGCACCTCATCCCCCTGGACCCCTGCCGCCAGCCGGCCAGCCTGTATGCCTGCCCTGTGCACAAGAAACCCGGCGCACATACCTTACCTTGATTTACACCCTGTGTCTGAAGAGCAGCCAGGACCCCGAGCACTGGATGCTGTGGGGGCGGCGCTGCTGTGCGATTACTAAGCTAGTGAATGTAGACTATACATTATAGTATAGTACAGTAAATATACAGTTAGTTAAATTATCCAAAATAAATTCATATTTCAAAAGCAAAACATGCATTTTGAGTTTTTTTCATACAGACAATGGCACGATAGCATCCTGATTGTTTTTTCTTTTTTCCCCAGAGGAATTCAAAGCAAATGTCAGTTTAAATGTTGACGTGTGACAATTAAACTTGAGAAACATGCCCTCGAATTTCAACACAGACTTACAAAAGAGTAGTGCATCACTGTGAAAAACATTGGTTTTAACTTGAGCTCAAATCAAAGAAAGTTTACAAACGAGAGGAGGCCATTCGACCCATCGTGCTCGTTTGGTGTCCATTAATAACTGAGTGATCCAAGGATCCTAACCAGCCTATTTTTAAATGTTCCCAAATGTTTTGCTTGCTCTCCTCTGAACTGCCTCTAGAGCAGCGATATCTTTCTTGAAGTGTGGAGCCCAGAACTGTCCACAGTATCCAGATGAGCTCTAACTAGTGCATTGTACAGTCTGAACATCACTGCTCTTGTTTTAAATTCAACACTTTTAACAATATAACATCCTGTTTGCCTTTTTTATTGCTTCCCCACACTGTTTGGATGGAGACAGTGAGGAGTCCACATAGACTCCTAGGTCTTTCTCATGCGATACTTCCTCTAGTTCTGTTCCTCCCATAGTGTCATTATAGTGGACATGTTTGTTACCTGGATGTAATAGCTTGCACTTGTCCACATTGAATTTCATCTGCCAGGTGTCGGCTCACAAGTGAATAAAGTCCCTTTGAATAGCCTGTGCTGCCAAGATTGTATCTGCTGAGCCACCTATTTTAGTATCATCTGCAAATTTGGCAAGTTTGCTAGCTATCCCAGAATCCAGATCATTAATATAGATTATAAACAGCAAAGGCCCTAGTACCGATCCCTGGATCCCTACATGCAGTCCTGATTACACTATACAATGCAACATCTTTCTGAATATCTGAGTTGGGTATCCTGTAACACACTCCTACCACTAATCCTCCAGATCTTTTATTCAAAAGTTTGACCCACAAAGATTCTGTTTCGTTACTGGGATCTAATTTGAGTTCTTCTGCCTCAGTGTCATTTCTGACATATAATGCTACCCCAACCCCTCACTGATTTTGCCTGTCCCTCCTAAACTGTTTGAATCCTTTCAACTTGTGTTCATCCCCATCATTTTCTGTAAGCCATGTTTCCATCACAAATCTCCCGCGTTTGTCCTGTGTTACTGAAATGTGGATGTGTTACATAATGCGCCTTGTAAGCACTCCAGCTTTCAGTAGAATAGCTGCACCCTGAAATACTACATGTCACAAAGAAATGTGGATCATGTCTGTGTATTCGTACAATATGGGATTTCATTTTCTTCAAAAATGTGTAGCAAAGAAACCCATACAGCATTGGTACTGCATGGTTGCATTTTTTCCAGAATTACATCAATATATGGTAGTGTGAACTGAACTCATTGCGCATTTTACAGTAAAGGGCTTTAATAATAATAATAATAATAATAATAAACACACAGTGAGGCTCTTAGGAGTAGACTAAAGAAAAAAAAAACTGAACATAATGACCACCAATGCATTTGATTTCAATGGAGAGGCAGTCTACTAATTATAAATAACACAAACTTAATTAAATTTTTAGAATTTGTCTTGAAATGGGCTCTAAACCTAAAACATATACACCGATCAGCCATAACATTGTGCCATGATAACGAGATTATCAGTGTTATTCACTTCACCTGTCAGTGGTCATAATGTTATGGCTGATTGGTGTATATATACACACACACACACACACACACATGCATATGTATGTAATATATATATAGTAAGCGACCCGGCAAATGGAATAATGGGAGTATATGGGGATGTGTATGTGTATGTGTATTGGGTGGCGGGCAGTTTGTGTTATGGGGATGCACATGTAATGATTTTGGGAACTTGGGGGGCGCGGTGATTGGGGGAGCCAGTCACGGGGTACAAGGTTTTAAATAGGTGTGCCCGCTCGCATGTGTCAAATTAGTGATGGGCATTCCGGCTCTTTTCAGTGAGCCGGCTCGTTCGGCTCAGCTCACCAAAAAGAGACGGCTCTTTTGGCTCTTTAAAAAAATATATTTTTACTTTGCTATAGATTGACTATGATTGGTGTTAAAACAATTCTAATTAAATTATTAAATGAAATCATACTCTACCTTAATCACAATGTATTTAAAAATGCATTGGTTCGTAATGAAAAAGAATGCAATTAAACATTTGCTTTTAAAGTTTTTAATGTATATAAACAAAGTGCATATAAATCTAACCATTCAAAATTAATACAATCTGAACAACATAATAATAGAATATTGCACCATATCAAAGAAAAATAAATAACAATGTGCAAAACTGCAGCATCCCACTTTAAACATTAAACTGGTCCCTATTTTCTCTCTCTTCTTTATTGCCATGTTATAACCTGCAGCACACAGCAATGCTGACCATATTTTGCTTTTATGAGAGATTTGTATTCAGAAATGCAAGCTGCCTCACTTTCGAGGGGCTGATGCGGTTTCTTCTCTCTGTAATTATTTGTCCCATTTTCGAGAAGACCCTCTCAGAGGGAACGGATGTGGCCACTATGCAGAGTCTCCCTGTCATGACTTTACTAAGTCCTGGGTAGACAGAGGCCTTGTTCTTCCACCAGCTCAGAGGATCTGCACTACTGCTGGTGCTTCTGCTCCATCTGATCCCTCTTCCTCCTGTTGCCCTGGTGCCTGAGCCAGCTGACTGCTGGGGCTGTCCCTCCCTGCTGCTGAGGTTATTCTTTGAAGAGCCTCATCAATCTCTCTGGCATCACTGAAGGCTAACTTCTTAAACCTGGGGTCAAGTGCAGCGGTTTCTTATAGCATGTCAACTTTCTGTCCATTGATGAACATAGGGTGTCCATCAACTCTGTCACATGTCCTGTTGTTACATTTGCTTCTCTCTGGCGGCTGGCTGTGATTCGCTGCAGACCCTTACACGGGAGTGTCATTTTTGAGGCTGTCACATAGCTGAAAAGAGAGAACAGTAACTTATTAGTTCAGGTTCATGTTTTGTCTACTGATACTACATCTCATCTACTGCTCATATGTATATATAATACTGGATTAAATAATGATGTAGTAATAACTGCTTACTGTACTTCTCTCCACTGATCTCCACAGTGACCTGCTCAAAGGGTTCCAGGACTCTGCACACCTCCTCCACCACCTCCCATTCCTCTTGGGTCAGAGCATCAACAGGTGCATTGACAATGGATGGCCAGGGTAGAGATGATGGCATTCTTTGACTCAAGAAACCGCTTCAACATATAAAATGTTGAATTCCACCTTGTAGTGCAGTCTTGTTTAGGCCTTTAGGCCTTGTCTTTGGGCTTCATCTCCTTCAGAGCATCTGTTACAATCAGGTTGATTGTGTGGGCAAGACATGGATGATGGGTCCATTTCGACATTTTCATGGCTTCGGTTATGTTAGCTGCGTTGTCGCTAACACAACAGACCACTTTTCCATCTACTTGCCATTCTCTGGCCACTGTCAACAGTTCCTCTGCCAAGTTCTCTCAGGTGTGTCTGCTGCTGAACTCAAAGCAGTCCAGAAGACAGCTAGACATCGAAAAATTTTCAATGAAGTGACATGTAACCGACATGTAAGAAGTGGTTACCCTTGATGTCCAGCACTCAGTGGTAAGGCAAACTGCAGTAGCTTTTTGAACCCTTTCCCGCACTGAAGCCTGTGTGCTCTCACACAGTTGTGGAATAAGTGATTTTTAAATGGTTTCCCTGCTTGGAATTGTGTACATTTGATTTATTCTATTGCTATAATTTCTAAAAAAACAATTTGGCCATGTTTTGCTACAGACATAGACTTTGGCATAAACTTGTCCATAGAAGACTGCGTTGCTGTGGGTCGCGGAGTAGGCCTACTTGACTGAGTGGATACATCTCCACGTGTGGTGGTGCTGGCTCCACCACTATCACTAGCAGGCCCGCTAGTTTCTCGAAGCTCCGCTATAGCTAGCTTCACGGTTGGGTGCACAGTTTGCATATGCCGGTGTAGGTTGTGCGTAGAACCGGCTTTATATGAGATTTTGTTTTGGCAAATTCTACACTGTGCTGTAACATTGTCTACATTATTAAAATGCATCCAAATGCTACTGTGCTTCCGACTCATTTTCCAGCTGTTTTCTCAGCTGTCCTTCCTCTCTCACCTCGGCTGCTAAGTGTGTGACTGTGAGTGAGTTGGCTCGGCCCTCCCTAACGCATCTTTGATTCAGTGGTTGACACTGCGTGTCTGATTGACAGGCTGTTAGTCTGAGCAGACAGTCAGAACGAATGTGTGCGCTTGAGCATTTAGGCCTATATTATTTTATTTATTTTATCCTTCTTTGAATTAGTTAATTATATTCATTTAAATATTTTGATTTTTCAAATCTTAATTTTTTTATATTTTCATGAATAGGTTCGGCTCTTCTGATATGCGAGCCGGCTCCCAACGTTCACCTACAAGAGCCGGCTCTTAGAGCCCACTTGTTCGCGAACGACCCATCACCATGTCAGATCGGTTTGGAGTCAGAGGACGCCAGAGGAAGATGGCGAGTCGGTGAGTGAGCTCCAGGGACCGCAGAACAGCGCTGATGAGTCGGTGAGTGAGGCCCAGAAGCCGCGGAGTGGCGGTGACGATGGGCCCGAGACAGGCAGCCACCGCGCCGGCGAGAGAGACCCAGAACCCAGAGGTAGCAGTGACGAGCTCCCGCTACAAGCAGTGACTGAGCCGGTATTCTGACAAAATGGGCTTCTTATCAGGATGAGCTGCCCGCTAGTCTGCAAACACTGTCTGTGATGTCTGTTTTCCAACTCTATTACTGTATTTGAACCCTTACTCATCCTGTCGGACAGAAGGGACCTTTCAGAATGGGCTACCCTCAGTTTTCCCACACTATTACTGTATTAGAAGCATTCAAACCCTAGGTATCTCATCCTGTCACCTATGCAGGAATAGGAAATTGGTCACTGTGAAATAACAAATGGTTTTAAATGGTAATGTAATGTAACGTGTGCATTATTACCCACAGATGTCTGGGCGTGTTCGCTGCGCACCCGTACTTTTACTAGCAGCTCAGTTTGTCGGAACACCTGCAGAACAGCTGCTCCCTGGAGTAGATCCGCTCCCTGAGCTTGGGAAGACAGGAGAGCCTGGAGTTGGGTGCGAGGGAGAAGTGTTTAAGAGAGAGACCGACCGAGAGAGAGAGAGAGAGACAGAGACAGAGACAGCTTAGATTTTACTAATGGGCTTTGACAATGGATATGGTCCTGGGTTTTAACTTGGTTGCTCTGTGTTTTGGTGTTCTCTCTTCAGATTACAGAGGGGGCTGGTCATGTTTAATGGTGACTCGATTGGAGAGCTAGGTGTTTGGTTTTGCAGGTTTGTTTTGTTGTTTTGGTAAAAACACAGTATTGTGTTAAAAATACACTGTTTTGTCACTTTTAACAAAATGCTTTATTTGTTGAATTGTTGAACCCTTCTTGGAAATAACTGGAAAAGGCATTGAGATAACATGAACAGAAGTTTAATCAAGCTAGCTTGGAAGTGTCACATCAGGCCCGTTCCCTCAGTGAGACTTAACTTTACAAACACACGTGTAGCTTTTTATGTAAAAATGACATGGAATGTTGCGACCGCTCGTCCAATCAAAAAGGCTCAACAGATTGAAGCGCCGCAAAGCCTGTAGGCTGCCCTTCCCGAGGGAGGAGCAGATGTCTGGTCCTGTTACAGCACACAAACTGCACATCTTGTGCTTTTCTTAACAATGAGGTAACATCTTTAGCTTTGAGAGGAGAAACAGGAAATCCACAAATGGACAAACCCGTGAAAAACAGAAGCGGTGAGAGGAATTAAGAAAGGGTGTATCCTTTACTAATAAATCCACTTTTCCAAGTCTGCACACATGTCATTATTTCTAATATCAATATAAAATATTATACAGCTTATATTAAACATTAATAATGGCTCTTCAGTTCTAACAAATGTTTTAAAGGACAATACAACTTTGTGTTAAAATAGATGAATAGATCTATAGATTAAACAACACGTTTAATCTCAAATAATAACTAAAGCCTAAACACAGTGTTTATCCGTATAGATTTAAACACTGCTGTTTAGAAATAGAGCTCTTCTATGAATTAATAAACGCCTGGCATTTAACTATTAAACACTTCACACGTTCTTGGGTTTTACAGTGGAGGAAACCACAGAGCCAAGCAGTGCAAAGACTTATGCCAAGCTGACCATGGTAATCGTTCATAAGGGAACACTATAATTATTATAAAGCCTTTCTACAGAGTCCTCATTATGGAGATTATATTGATGTATCAGTCATGCACGATTGAACATTATTTAAGATTCACAATAATATATCAAAGATCTGAATCTGGCTAACTACTTGTAGTTGTGCTCAGTCTCAGTCTCACTACAAGGGCTCTGACTTCTCCAGCTTTCTCTCAAGCGTTTCTCTCATAAAACACATTTCATTTGAGTGCAGATCACATCTGTCTCACTCCAATTCATATCCAGGCTGAAGTGCCTGTGTAACAATATAATGCACTGACATCATCTATTCAAAAAATGCCAGTCTGCAATCTCTCTCTCTCTCTCTCTGGATAAACTTGATACTCAGCAATACTCTGTCATTTGTGTAGATGCTGTATTTTCTGTATTCAAGCCAGAGTCTCCTCTCCTCCCCAGGCAGCGGCGACAGTAGTAGTGACCCAGCTCAGACTTCTCCGCCTTTTCTTCAGCTGGACACATGACAGAGGGCCATTGAGCAGGGGGTTTTACTTACTATAGTTAATCATATTTGTGACTTCAAATTGAAAGCAACTTTATTTGGCTATTCTACTAGAAAACATGTTGTAATTGTTCCTGCCATATTTACTTTATTACCTGAATTTGCCATCCTCTTTAATATGAGGAATGTATTTTATTGACTTGCCCACAGTGGGGAAAGTTCAATTTCAGTGCAGAATATATCTGTGGTGTTCAGGTGAAAGGAAGCACGTGTATATAATTGATGGATGCTAACATTCTTAAAATCATTACCACAAACGGGGCTACATGTGTGCTAAATGCATTTCTCTGTTGTTGCAATTGAACCACTTTGGAGCAGTGGAGTCAGCACAAGGACACAACTGACTTCTCAGTTGAGAAAGAAAGGCAGAGACACACAGGCCTGTATGAGCCAAAATTAATTCAGGCCTTCAAATCAAATCCATTTTACTGTGATATGCTTTGTTTTTCTGTTCACAATCCATAAATTATGATTGTTGTGGTTGAGATATGTTTGACCCAGACGGATTCTTTATTGTGGAGGGAAACAACAAGAAAGCCTGCTTTTGTGCAGCAGTTACTATTATTACACCACGATTTTTTCCTTTCCTGTCCGTTTGGCTGTTGGGAATGTGATGAAATGTCACATCCTGAAACTTGGAAAGAGTCCTCCTTTTGGCTTTAGACAGCTGGTTTACACTTTCAGATGGGAATAGTTGATAGTGTTAGAATTAAACAAAAATAAAAATTAGAATTATACTCTCCTACCGTCCCACAAGGACATTCAAAATGGGGAATTAGATGCCTGTTCTTTAAAGGGAGTTAATTAGCACTGAAATAAAAGTCTAAAAACAACCAAAAGAACACAAAAACTGTTTATCAAAAACAAAGGATTGCCAAATCCTGGTGAGGTCTGAAAACCAACACCCGTGTTGCTTTTGAACTACGTCTGGGTGCTGCATTCCTTCTCTAAAATAGTAAAGCAATATACAAAAATTATGTATCATTATTATTCTATATTATTACTATAACTATTTATAGTGTGCACAGTATGCAGTGTGTTCAACAGCTCCTTTCATCTCCCATCTGCCCCTTTGTAAGTAATAACTTAGGTAGTAACTCGGTTAGTCGTGTTGAAGGAGACAGGTATGACAAATCAAATTATAATTTAGAGACATCTTTAATTCGTTTAAAGATACCTGCACATATTTCAAGATATCTTCAAATAATTCCAGATATCTCATTTAAAGTACATTTAGAGATATCGCTAAATGATTTGCAGATATCTTTAAATGATTTAGAGATACCTGCAAAAGACTTCCTGTTTATTTGGAGATATCTCTAAATCAGTGGTTCACAAACCTGTCCTGGAGGACCACCTACCCTGCTGGTTTGTGTTCCAACCAAGCTTTCAATTACTTAATTGAACCCTTAATTTAACTAATCATTTCCTAAATCAGAGCCTTAAAATAATGTTTAACAATAGGGGTTTTAAGTTAAGTATTAAATTATATAAATACATTATTAAGGAACCAACTTTCTATCAGTTACACAATTTAAAGAGTAAAATGTAATCAAATTACTTCCTGTTACTTCCTGATTATCACTTCCGGTTAACAGTTCATTTATTTCTATGGAACTGAAGGAAACAGGAAGTGATAATCTCAGGTCGGATACAGGAAATCATTGAAAGATATCTCGAAATGAATGGGAAGTCATTCGCAGATATCTCCGAGTGATAATCTGTCTCGACACAGCTGTCTGTCTTCTCCGGGAGGCTGAGGCTGTTTTTCCATGTGACACAAGATGGCGTTGATCGCAGGATCGCACTGCGTACTTGGCTTTTTGACCGCTGGCTGGATGATTAATGCTTGGTGTTTTGGTGGGGAAAGACCACAAAATCCATATTTACATTTAATAAACTTTTCCTTGTAGAAACATTATCAGCTGTAATATATTCTTATTATAAGTCTCGTCGAGTAAACAAATCGAGTTCAATTATGACGTCAGAGAGGCGCTTTAACCCGACGCACAGGATGCGGATTCAGTGCGTCATGGATCCGCATGGAAGCAGCCGTGTGAGTATGAGTTAGCGCTGCAAATGTGCAAATGCGTGTCTGTTAAGATGAATGTGCTTATGAATTTATGAATGTGCTTATTTAGATGTGAGTCCCATAGGCTGTACTGGACAATAGTGTTGAACTTAATGTAAGACGCATTTCATATTGTGGACAATAGAAACTTCGGTTGTGAGGCTTTTGTTTTAGTGTATTTGTGACAAACCTGACATGTGTTTGCCTCCCTGCTGGATAAATTTACAATATTGCGATGCCTGCATCTCTTGCCTTGCAATGGAAACTGTCTTTGAACATTGGGATTCATATTTGAGTTGGCCATACTGAACTATACATCACTGCATTGTTTTATTTTAAATATTGTTGTTATTGTTTAAAAATACACTTTATAATTCTTTGACTTGATTTTCTTCACTCTAATGCACCAATGGTCAGCATACTGTGCTTATTCACACAAAATAATACAATCGATAAAGTGAAATTAAATGTAACCCAGAATTCTTCTGTTTTAATTTAGTATCAGTACACCTCCAATTCAACATGGAGCATTTTGAGGCCTTAGGTGAGTTGGCTATTTGTTTTGAGTCCTTTTTACTGATTCGTAATAAGAAATAAATATAGCTGCAAGCAGCAATGTAGGGGGCCAAGCATATGTGGAGTGATGTGACATATTTAACAGACTTAAGGGTTTCAGCCATGATGAGATTCAAACCCAGGTCTCACACACCACAGTGCAGTGATCGAACCACAACGCAGAATGGCCCAGGCTTCATAATATGGCTTCGGAACTGCTACACTATGATAATGCTAGTACATGAATATTGAAACTAATAAAGCTATAAGCAGCCAAACATCTGTAGGGCTATATCGTGTTTAACCAGGGGTTAAATTGGGATTTGTTATGTGGGGGGCTCTGTGGTTTCAGGCTTTCCAGGGGTGCACATGTGTATGCAAAGCCTACAAAATCTTATCAATTGACAAATTGTAAAATATAACAAGTTGAGAGAGCCCTCTGCTATGAACACTAACATGCTGATCAAAATCATTCTAGATGCTGGCAGTGTGCAAATGTACATCTGATGACAATACAATCTTTCTGTAGGCCTGTGCCCTCTCCTTTGTGTTAGTATCAAATATAGGAATGATGTAACCATTAAAGGAGAGAATAGAAATACAAAATATTAAGTAGAACAGTCTTTTTATTAGGAAAATTAAACTGGACTTGATAAAATCGTTTGAATACACCATACAGAGGCGGCCTGGGACTAAAAAGTGGTCCTGGACTTTCTAGCACAGAACGGCCCATGGTACCCAGTCCGCAACACACCGAACAGTCCGTCCGACACCATATGATCTGAAACTGGAGAACAGCAGGCGTGTAGGTGCTAGAGCATGCTAGTATGCTGCCGGACCTGAACAAATGAAAAGTGTTCAGGAGACCTAGGGGTTGAGTTTCAAATTTCGTGATTTATTTTCACGAATAAAAACGTTTCAAAAGCATTGGCTTTTGCTTCACAAATCTCACCCTGTGGCAACAAGCAGGCAGCCTACTGTACATGTTAAGTAGTGACTAACACAGGCCTAGCCTACCTTTTGAAGTCGTCTGTAAGCTTCCTCCTCTTTACCTCACTCATATCTTTTACCTCTGAAACTTTGAGATCGGATCATCGGTAGGAAATGAATTTGCGACGTACAGTCTTGTATAATACGAGTGCAAGAAAACATAAATTAAGTGACTTAACCTAATGTACACTTCACGACAAAGTGGCGGGAGCAGAAACATCACTCCGATTCCCTGTGGCTAACGCTACCGAAGATTTTTTGAAGCTCTGATGTAATCTTGTAACCTTTGGGGGCGCACCTCATTTATTATGTGCCACAAAAGCAACGCTTTTGAATCAGTGCTTGAATTAGTAAGAATGATAACGGTGTACAAAATATATATCCTATATTGTTGAAAATGAATGAGGAAAGTTGTAAGCCTATGGGCCGGGGCTCAGCCCCGAACGGCCCCGGCCCAATTTAACCGCCGTGTTTAACATACTTTTCAGTTTACATTAACTAAAGTCTTTTTTATTCTTACAATGAATACATAGACAATATAAAATTGTTAACCATTTCAATATTTGTAAAGATTACTATTGGTTAAATTTGTATTGGTAGTACAGCTCCCTCTCTTTTTTCAGGTACACGTTATACATTCATGTGGATCGCTTCATAAATGTACTCTATTATAAATCCAAGCCTTAATAGCAAGCTCCCCAGTGGCGCAGTTGGTAATGGCACAACATGCAAGACTAAGAGATGTTCTCGTATCTTGTACATGTCAACACCTGCATGTGTCTGAGTTCTTGTGATCGAATCCTGCTGAAAGGTTGGCTTGATGGTTGGGTTTTGGAGTATGTGGTCTGTACTGGAAGTCCCTACAAGTGGTGGCATTTTCTGTGATTGATAGATGTGTTATCTAAATGGATTGGATGACGTTTGTGAAAGTACAGACAAATGTAGTTTTATACATCTTTTTTATTTTATTTACAAATCTGAATATAGGTCATAACACGAAGTCATGCACCAAGTTTCACATCTGTCCCATTAGCGGTTTTGGAGAAGAAGATGATTGAATATTGTCTAATAATTGTCATTAATCCAATATTGGCACCAAACGATAAGGCGTATGAGCTTCAAATTTGTTGAGGGACAACGTCATATAGGTATCCAGTCGAGTAGTTTTAATTTTATGGCAATTTCAAATATATGGCGGAATAATAATAATAATAATAATAACTAGAAGTTGCATGCAACTTTTAAGGCATCCATGTATCAGTAGGTTTCAGATTTCAGCAGGCATTTGTAGTTTAAATGCATATGTTATTAAATGTGTTATTTTCAGTTTCAATCCAATGTAGCATACATTTGCGGTTTTAATTTGTTGTCATTTGAAGTATGTATTCAAAGTCAGTGGACTTTAATATCAATTCCTTCATTGTTTGCTTCAGTGATGTAAGGTTCAATTGTATTTTTCACTTGGTGAAATTCTGTCCAGTAGTTTTCATTTTATGGCCATTTGAAATATATGGCAGAATAATAATAATAATAATCCGACCAATTACAAAAGGTTGTCCAACAACTTCGTTGCTTGGCCCCCTAATAATACAGTCCTCAGTTTGGAAATACAAATATAGCAGTCCCTTTAAATATCTGGTATTTGGATGTCATCTGCACGTGTGTTTATGGAGTATCCTACAGAGTAATTAAGACATGAGGTCTGTGCTTAATTGAAGACTCCAGTGACAGACAGCAGAATGTCTGAATATTTGTTTGTTGGTATTGTCTCCTCAGTGAAGATGTTTGATCTTCAGCGGGCCCTTGAATCAGGCGCCACTGAGCAGCAGGTGCTGGAGAAAGTGGTGGCTTTCTCCGACGTGGCCGACCCAGAAGACTTCTTTTTGTGGGGTGTCGGTTTCTTGAGAAGAGACCACGAGGTGCGACTCCTTTGATCTGTCTGTCAGTAGGAATCATGCCTTCTTTCTTCTTTGTTTCTTCTTCCAGATTTGTGTTTTCTGCAGCTTATAAAGTGTGTACATGGTGTGATTGAGTTTTTGGAAATCCATACAGCTCTCAGTGTCCTTGTGCACAGAGGGTTCAAGGCTGTAATGCTGTCAGTCATGCAGAGAAGAGAGACATTGATCACATCATTCGTGAGCTCTTCCTCCTGTGTTTCTCTGCTCAGGTAGCCCATGAGGCCGTCCTGCAGGCCATGGGAAAGGTGCTGACCAGCCACATTGAAGCCATCAGCCCCTCCACAGCCGGGAAGGCATTCGCTATGGTTTCTGAGAAATTGGGCAGGGATGCGGTGAGTTACTCCCTCCTGTGAGGCGCTCTGAAACGTGCACATTAGACAAAGACCTTCCTGTTTTTTTGTATAATGATTCTTGTCACTCAGAGATGTGCCAGATACACTGCTGTCCCCAGAAAGCCTTCTCAGACTCACCCTCCTCCTCTCGTCTTCCCCTGACCCAGAACGAGCCTCCGGAGAGGCGGCAGGCAGCCAGCGACATCCTGCTGGTGCTGGGGTCCCGGTTTCTCGAGGAGGTCTTGGCAGCTCTGGACATTTTGTTGAGGGCAGATGTGGATGCAGACCCCATGTTGCTGACCACTTTGGGACGTCTGTCACGAGCAAATGGTGAGTCTGCCTGCTGCTTCGATTCCTGAAGCCACTGTGCTTTGCCGAAGCCTGGCACAAAAGGGAACTGACCTGTTTTATTCACCTGACCCTAACCGCCTTCTGTGTGTGTGCAGTGTCTGGAATGGTGCCCCATCTCAGGGACATTATCCAGAGCCTGATGCCCCTGCTGAACGGGGTCACCGAGTCTGAGGTCAGGATGGCGCTGTGCTCAGGTGAGTGAGGGTTGCAGCTGACTCCTGGAATGACAGATATCCGTGACGCGTGTGTCTCATGGATATTGACCCCGGAGTCTGTTTATCATTTCCCAGTGCTCACAGACTTCTCCGAAAGCATTCAGGACTTCTTTTCTGGCCCCAGAGGGAGCTCTGACCCGACCCTGAGGAAGCAGGACTTCTTTCCAATCCTGGACACCGTTTACTCATCTTTTCAGATGTGGAACAGGTTCGAACGGAACCTGCAGGTACGGGCCGCTGGGAAATGTGATTGTCAAATGTGGACTGGTAAATACGTTGGCCTGAAGTGCAAAACACAACTGCAAAAAGAAAAACACAAAAACAAAAAGCAGAACGCAAATGCAACAGGAAGAACACAAATGCAAAAATCCTGTTTCTGGTAAAAATATTGTAATCGGAGGCATTATCACGTGTAATACACACAATGTTATTTATATGAAATGTCCCTGCACTCTAGCATACATTGGTAAAACAAAAAGGTGTCTTAAGATCAGTGAGCACAGAAGTAGTATACGCAGACAAGATTTATTGAATCCTGTGATTTTTACCGAAAAAACATCCTATTTCATCGTTAAAGTATATATAAGACATCAAGAAGAGGGGGGGGACATCAATCGATTACTGTTACGTCGAGAGACATTTTGGATCTATTGCTTAAATACAATGTCTCCAAAAGGACTTAATGAAGAATTTGACTTGCATCCTTTTCTGTAATGGTGGGGGGAGAATGTATCCTTGTAAACGTATATGGTTCTTATTAGGAATATGATTAATTTTTAAATGAAATTAAGAAATTAACCCTTGCTTATGTTTAACAAGTTTTTGTTCGATATGAAATTGCATGTATATTATGTGTATTTATTCATGTTTTTTCAAGTGTCATGATCTGATTGTCTAAACCTGTTTTTTATGGTATGGTATTAGAGGGAGCCATGACCTACGCCTCCCTCTAAGCCCTCATGACAAAACAGTGCCAAAACTCGTAAACGAAAAAAAAACGAATGCAAGGAAACTGGCGGTGAAAGCAAAGATTGCAGCATCGCAACCAAAGACAGGGGCTCCAGTGTCTCCTTTAACATTATTTCCTTTCAATTATGTTTTTTTTTTGCTTATGATATAATTACTTTTGTTTACAATTCCATACATTTTGATTTGCTCTCAACATCAATTTTTTCTCAACTTTATTTTTTTATATTTTTTATTTTGAATTCGTTACTTATGGTGCCAATTTGAGCCCCTAAAGAACACAAATGCCAAAAGAAAAACACAGAAAGAAAATGAGAAACACAAAAACGAAAATAATTTTTGTATTTCCTCTGCCAGCTGGTTCTGCCAGGCACAGTGTGTTGGGGAGGGTCAGTTGTCTTCAGGGACAGGATTGCCACAGTATAAATCACTGTAATTCACCCTGTATACTGATAATCCTAATGAGCTGCCGTCACCCACTTGTTCTGAGTTGTTGCTCTTTTGCCCTCTTGGCGTTGCCCACACTGACCGGTCTCTGTGTCCGTCCTGCAGGTCCATGATGCGGTAATCAATGCCTTGGCTTCCCTGACGCCGCTGCTGAGCCCTGCGACTCTCCGGGCCAACCTAAGGGGGCTGATCGACACCACAGTGGTGATGTACAGACAGAGGTCCGACGGTGAAGCTCTGGTCAAGGTACGGCTTTCTGTGCTGACTGGGGTAGCAGGGGTGGGTTTAGATCAGACCGGCTCAGGTTAAAGGCTTGGTTTTATGTTTATGTTCTTATATAGTTTTTAGGTTGATACTTTTTCTTTATTGTAGAACGTGCGCTGCATCATCCTGGCGGCCTTGGGCACGGACCGGAAAATAATCCGCCCCTCTGTGTTCCCCCTGCTAAGGAGCCTGCACCAGGAGGTAGGTCCTATTCTGTGAAACCGCCAACACACCCCGACACACGGGCCCTGTGCAGCCGACTCTGTGCAGCGGGTACGCAGTGACCCTGTCTTTCTCCTTCAGATCCGCGCCCGTCGGGAGAGCCGGCTGCCTGTGGACGCGGTCCTGAGCGTCGTCACACTTCTCGGTAAGTCTCTCTAATTTCACTCAGGAGAGAGTCTTGGTTCTGATCCGCTGGCCTGTGTCGTGTCGTGTCCTCACTGCTCTGTGCTGCTTGCCTTATTCCCACAGCCACCGCCTTCCCAAAGTTGGTCGCCAGTCTGCTTATACAGTTACTGAAGTGCACCAGTGAGCCGAGCCGGGCCGCAGCTGGGGTGATTCTGGCACACCTCCTCAGCGCCGCAGGTACCGTCCTCCCCCCCGTCCCACTGCGCTACGGTGCTCTCAGTGCTGTCTGACCTCCTGCTGTGATCGGCACACACAGACACTCTCAGCCTGTAACCGTATTGTTTCTCCTGATCTCTGTGATTGATTCGTTTTCCTGTCCTTTCCATACCAAACCTCAAATCTGATTACAGGGAACACCCAGCCCATTCCAGGCCAGCCCTCCTTCCCCCGGGACAGCAGCTCCGCCTGCTTTCGTGTCCTGCAGGCCGGTCGAGCCAAGCTGACGAAGCAGGTATGGGCCAGTTTGGAGTCTCTCACGAGAGGAGAGCCCAGCCCGCTGTGTGTACTGTGCTGGGCAGCAGTGTAGTAGACTGAGTGTCTGTCTCCTCTGTCCTCCAGGTCCCTGAGATCTTGGATGCTCTGCAAACCTGCCTGCCCCACCTGGCTGACCGGCAGCTGAGAGTGGTCGCCCGCCTCGTGTCTCACTGCCCGGAGGAGCTCGTCGAGACGTTGCTGAACCGAGCCCTGCCGCTGGACCGAGCCCTGCCGCTGGACCGGTGAGCCTCACAGAAGTGCCTGTCCCTCACACATGATTGGCTCATGTGTCACAGTGTGTCACAGCGAGGAGCTCCCGTGTGTCTCTGTCTCACTGTGTTTCTGTCTCCCCCAGCTCCATCTGTGCGCTATGGAGGGCCTTGAGTTCAGACAGCAAGTTGTCCCGCAAGCTGCTGGCGTTCCTCTTGGGAAAGCTTAGCGCCTCACCTGCTGGGCGCCAGACCCTGGCTGTGAGTACATCTCTCTGTGACGCTTCCAGAGATATAGTGCTGTAAATTGGGTGCCTTCTCTCTGAGTGTGACCCTGTCTGTCTCTCCCGGTGTCAGGTGATTACTGCTGTGCAAGAGTTGCTGGCCGCCCCAGAGCAGAAGAGGCCCTTTCAGAGGGTCTTTCCCCGACTCTTTGGCACCCTACTTCTCCGGATGGGCCTCAGTGAGGACATCAGAGAGACCATGCTGGCCGTGCGGGCCTTGGTGCTACAGGCCCAGCTGGGGACGGTGTCGGAGCAGTTGGAGCAGGAAGAGGCCTGGGCGGAGCTGCCAAGCGCCGAGAGCCACACTGAAGGGGTCCGTCTCCTGGCCAGGTACGGGTATCTCTCCATCACAGGCTGCGCTGACAGGAACGTATTCATATTTACTGTCTCTTCACTGCCTTCCCTTTGTCCTCCAGGGCCATGGCTCAGCACGGCGGCTCGCATCTCCCCGGCATCGTTAAGGTCCTCGTCCCTTTCCTGAGCTCTGACCAGGAGCAGCACAGAGTCGCGTTGACGGCTTTCTTCTCTGAGGTGAGTGCGTCTCTGTTAGCGCTTTTCCACCGACGTGGTGCCGGTGCTGGTGTCGGAGCTGGTGCTTTGCCTGGGAAGCAGCTGAACTTTTTGCGAACTGGGTGTTTGTGCAATTGTTGAAATACAGCAGCAACAACAATATAAATTGTGTTTCTTCATGCGTTTAAACGTTTGGGACGTAAGTATTCCATGTACATTGTCTGCCTTGCAGCTGCTGTGCGGCTCAGAGAAACATTTGAGGGCCATGCTGCTTAAGAACTTGAAGCTCCGAGCCCAGGACCCTTCTGTGCCTGTGAGGTTGCAGCTATTCCAGGGCCTGCAGAGAGCCACGGCCACCCAGGTAAGGACAGTGTGTGGCGCAGGACCGCATGCCGCCGATGTTTCAATTCTTCTCTCGGGGGGTGTCCGTGCTGACGGGGTGCTCTGGGTTTCTCTGTGCAGGTAGAAGAACGGAGCCGGGAGCTGCTGGCCTTCCTCGGCTCGGGCCTGCAGGACGCAGACGTGGCGGACAGGCAGGTGGTCCTGGGAGCTCTGTCCGCCCTCTCGCAGCTCTTGCCCAACCTAAGACGGGACGGCGTCTGCCGGGATGTCCTTGCAGACGTCCTGCTTAGGGTCACTGCGCTCTGGGAAAGAGTGAGTCAATGTTTTGCTCTTCCGGCTCCGTGTCTCAGTGAGAGGTTTAAGTGTCCGGCCTGCAGGCTGTTGTGTTCAGTGTGTCACAGGCTGTGCCTGACCCTCTCTGCTTGTTTCCAGGAGGACGAGGCGCTGCGCTGCGCCGGCGCCACCATGCTGGGGGAATTGTGCCGGTGCCAGGCAGTGACGGCCCACATCAGAGAGGAACTGCAGGAGGCGCTGGTGCGTCTGGTGTTGCACCTCCCAGACTCCAGTCCAAAGGTGTGCAAGGTAAGGGCAGCTCAGTGGGCCGGGCATACCCAGGAGGGCCTGCAGCGGTTTTTAAGAATATAAGAAGAGTTACAAACATAGAATTTGAGACCTTGCGGTCAGATTGTGCCGCTATGTCATGGCATCAGTGCCGAGTGTTGAGGCTAAGCTTTTATCTCTTGTGCAGACCTACCACCTGACCCTCAACAACACTGGGTCAGTGCCAGAACTCGGCACCATCAGCAGACTGATCTACAAGAACAAGCAGGAGCAGGGTTTGGACTTTCGTACCTTCCTGGATGACCTTGCATTCTGGGTAAGGACAGTGTGGCCATTGTGTTGTGTATGAAGGACAGAGAGATGCTGCATGTTTGTGGCTCTTGAGTTACAGGTCTGCTGAGAGTCACAGAATCTGACTCCCTGTCTTCTCTAGGCGTCTAATTTCCCAGAGGCCCTGGGCTGGTCCTTCAGCTGCGCCCTGGACTGCCTGAGCAGCCGCTTTCCTGGAGTCAGAGCCTGCGCTGCCATCTTTACAGGTGAGGAGATGAGACACCTGGGCAGGATGTGGGCCCATGATGGAGCTCACAGGCACACTGTAGCCAAGATGTGTCCTGAATTGTGACTCAGTGTTGCTCTCTCTGACCCACAGAGTGCCTGATTAAAAACGCCCCGCAGTCCCTCCTCAGTCGTCGATGGATGGATCAGAGCATCGCAGGTAACGCAGCCCTTGAGTGCGTCAGTGTGTTACCGCGTCACTGCTGCTCTGGTCCTGGCTGTGTGTAAAGAGCCAATCTTTGTTGCCGGGCTGGAGTAGAGTGTGTCGGCCTGTCGCTGTGCCCTCTCTGTCACTTCAGCGCTGTGTGTTCAGCTCATCCTCTCCCTGTGTCTCTAGCTCTGACGCGGGCCCTTCAGGAGGAGAGCGACGCACAGGCAAGGAGCTGCGCCTCTCAGGCCCTGGAGTACTGCACTGCCTCCCAGCGCCAGAGGCCTGCGAAGGTGCCTGTGTGGAAGAGGCTCTTCTGCTGCCACCCATGAGAAGAGGTGAGGAGATGAGGTCTCCCCCTCAGCAGCTGCACAGGGTAACTGAGTGTCCTCTGACACACTGCTGTGTAGATGTATGACACTGTGGTCTCAGACACCCAAGTGTTTTCGATATACTGTGTAGGTGTGTTCTATAATTTCAATATTTAAGGTATTAAAATCACGCATAGATTGAAAATGTCAGACGAAATGTGGCCCCACATGCTTGTGTCCCTTATAATGAACTTTTGTGGTACAAATTCTCTAAACTTCACCAGCTAGGCTAGTTTTTTCAAATGCACATAATTCCTTCATTTCTTGTGGTATTTTCACCCAACAACTTCTCCAAATTTAAATAGGAGTGGTATTTCAACTAGCAATTTTCAAAAAAGATTTCCCATAGACTTTATTGCAGGAAAAAGGCCAATAGGTCAACATTTCAAAAAACACATTTTGTTTTTGTGAAAAAACTTAGTAGTAGTGTAATAGTTTGTCTAATCATGATCAACTATGCAGAATATTATATTACAGGTTGTCCAGTTTCATTTGATGAGTGTCACATACCTGTACTCCTTATAATGTCCATATTAAACACTTGCACACCTCAGAAGCTCAACCAGGGGCAAATGGGTGTAAAGAGTTATTACCATGTTGAATAAAACAGGAATCTGTACGAATGGAAGACGGTTGCTCTGCACGTGTGTAACGATCACATGTCACAGCACCTGAAATTAATCAATCAATGGATATGACTATTAACTGTTAAAACCATAAAAGCACATGGAACAGTAGTCACTTTTGAATACTTGTCTTTAAAGGCCCAGGGGAATCAAACTGGTTTCACGTTCGATGTATAAAATATCACTCGAGACTAATCGACAATCCAGCGTGTTTATTTCAGAGGGATCTGTTTTATGAGTGAGATGTCCGGCTCAGAAACGGATCAAAGAAAGCCAAGTGTGGAAAAAATCATCATTACTAATTGCAGTGAAGTTTCCAGTACTGTAAAAGACAAACATTACAAACACTTCACCTTCCTCCGGGCTTTCCCGGGTGACTCCGTCGTCGGAAACATTCCGTTAAAGACACTAAAAATACAATTACAGTCACAAGGCAGCTTGAATTAAACATGTCTGAACACGGAAGACACGCTTCACAACACGTGACATGCTTCTGGGTGGAAGATATTAGTGTACTGAGAGCTCTATATGTGCATTGTTTCTATTGAATAGATATTCAATTGAGAACCAATGAACATTCAACCACTCAGTCCCAGTCTGCTCTCTGCGCTGTACTAAAGACTCTCTCCTCCTTCCTACTGTAGAGAATGCCATCCCTGCTCGCCCGTCGGGACAGCATGGACAGGGGTGACACTGATTTTCATCACGACTCCTGTTCTCACACCATGCGGAAAGACGCTGTGTGTCTCCGTTTCAGAGCTGCAGAGGCTGCGCAGGCATGCAGGTGAGTCTGTTTGTGCTCCACATCCTCAGCAGTCTGGAGGGTCTTAAACACATCTGTGAACATGGAGGCAATATCGCAGGACTGTGCTGTGAAGACTGAGTCACAGTCACAGGTTACATCACAGCTGTTGCCATGAGTCTAATAGTGTGTCTTGTAGACTTTATATCAACCTTTTCAATACATGACATTTGAATCCTGCAAAACAACCACTTATGACTCTTAACTCCTGTAGCTCAGTATAGAGCGCGAGCTGCAGAGCCCCAGTGCCAGGCAGTGCTGATGGTATAAACTCCTCTCTATAAACGCACTGCTTTCTCTCCTCTCTGCTCCACAGTGGATGTGACTCTGGACCCCAATACAGCTCATCCCAAACTCATCCTGTCTGAGGATGGGAAGCAACTGAGACCTGGAGACAAACCGGCTGTCCCTGACAATCCGGAGAGGCTTGATCTTGGTCCCTGTGTCCTGGGGAAGGAGGGCTTCAGTTCAGGCAGACACTACTGAGTCCTGATGATTAGTGTAAAAACGGAGAACCACTGATCATCTCTCCTGTCCGCCACAGATCCTGTGTAATAACAGTGAGATTCAGATCCGTGCATCACAGGGGGTGACTGTATACTGAGACACTGAGACGCACATTATATACTGAGATACCAAGACACTGAGACACACACACTGTATACTGAGACACTGAGACGTGCACTACAGTGGGGGAAAAAAGTATTTGATCCCCTGCTGATTTTGTATGTTTGCCCACTGACAAAGAAATGATCAGTTTATAATTTTAATGGTAGATGTATTTTAACAGTGAGAGACAGAATAACAACAACAAAATCCAGAAAAACGCATTTCAAAAAAAGTTATAAATTGATTTGCATGTTAATGAGGGAAATAAGTATTGGACCCCTTCGACTTAGTACTTGGTGGCAAAACCCTTGTTGGCAATCACAGAGGTCAGACGTTTCTTGTAGTTGGCCACCAGGTTTGCACACATCTCAGGAGGGATTTTGTCCCACTCCTCTTTGCAGATCCTCTCCAAGTCATTAAGGTTTTGAGGCTGATGTTTGGCAACTCGAACCTTCAGCTCCCTCCACAGATTTTCTATGGGATTAAGGTGTGGAGACTGGCTAGGCCACTCCAGGACCTTAATGTGCTTCTTCTTGAGCCACTCCTTTGTTGCCTTGGCTGTGTGTTTTGGGTCATTGTCATGCTGGAATACCCATCCACGACCCATTTTCAATGAGGGAAGGAGGTTCTCACCCAAGATTTGACAGTACATGGCCCCGTCCATCGTCCCTTTGATGCGGTGCAGTTGTCCTGTCCCCTTAGCAGAAAAACACCCCCAAAGCATAATGTTTCCACCTCCATGTTTGACGGTGGGGATGGTGTTCTTGGGGTCATTCCTCCTCCTCCAAACACGGCGAGTTGAGTTGATGCCAAAGAGCTCGATTTTGGTCTCATCTGACCACAACACTTTCACCCAGTTCTCCTCTGAATCATTCAGATGTTCATTGGCAAACTTCAGACGGGCCTGTACATGTGCTTTCTTGAGCTGGGGGACCTTGCAGGCACTGCAGGATTTCAGTCCTTCACGGCGTAGTGTGTTACCAATTGTTTTCTAGGTGACTATGGTCCCAGCTGCCTTGAAATCATTAACAAGATCCTCCCGTGTAGTTCTGGGTTGATTCCTCACCGTTCTCATGATCATTGAAACTCCACGAGGTGAGATCTTGCATGGAGCCCCAGACCGAGGGAGACTGACAGTTATTTTGTGTTTCTTCCATTTGCGAATAATCGCACCAACTGTTGTCACCTTCTCACCAAGCTGCTTGGCGATGGTCTTGTAACCCATTCCAGCCTTGTGTAGGTCTACAATCTTGTCCCTGACATCCTTGGACAGCTCTTTGGTCTTGGCCATGGTGGAGAGTTTGGAATCTGATTGATTGATTGCTTCTGTGGACAGGTGTCTTTTATACAGGTAACAAGCTGAGATTAGGAGCACTCCCTTTAAGAGAGTGCTCCTAATCTCAGCTCGTTACCTGTATAAAAGACACCTGGGAGCCAGAAATTTTGCTGATTGATAGGGGATCAAATACTTATTTCCCTCATTAACATGCAAATCAATTTATAACTTTTTTGAAATGCGTTTTTCTGGATTTTTATGTTGTTATTCTGTCTCTCACTGTTAAAATACACCTACCATTAAAATTATAGACTGATCATTTCTTTGTCAGTGGGCAAACATACAAAATCAGCAGGGGATCAAATACTTTTTTCCCTCACTGTATTTCAATTTTTTTCAAGATTTCTCAATAAATGAATTATGGATACATATTTCTTGTTAATGTTTACTTGTTTTTTATGTCTGATTGATGTCTTTTGATCATTAAGTAATGGTTTCTCATTCATTATTTCTATTTTATTTCAATAAGTAATGATTACAATTTTTTATATTTGTCCCTGTTTTACACGAAATTAGTAATAGACACTTATTCCTGGTTTCAGATTTTCAACAAAGAACATGTACATAGTTTATTATCTCTAAAAAACGGTTTCCCAAAAAATAAGAAATGGTTACTTATTCCTTATTTCTGTTTCCCAATTTTCCAAATACAGTGATGGTTACTGATTGCTACGTTTTGTATTTGGTTACTTTTTCAGTTTGCCTGTTTTTTTAATGAAATAAAAAAAAAATTCTGTTTCTAGACTCATGAAGAAACAAGCAATGGCTACCTATTCCTTCTTTGTTTCCTGGATCTCAGAAAAAAAGGAATGGTTACTTATTTCAGTTTTCAGTTCTCAGAAAACAAGGAATTGTTTCTTCTTTGTTTCCTGGTTGTCAAAACATAAGGAATGCTTACTTATTTCCGTTTCCCTGTTGCTAATACATTTATAAGAAGCGTACGTTTCTACACAGAAATGAAATACTCCTTCCTGAAGTTTGTGGAAATGACGTTTATTTTTCACGGTTAGCAATAAAGCTACATGTAACATGGTGTCTTCCATTAAGCTTTAGTAAAATCGCCAATTTGTTTGTAGTCTATTTACATGACATGCATGCTGTAGACTCATTCATTGACTTTCCACATGTGTTGACACTTTCTACTTCTGTACGACCTGTTCTTGAACATGGAGGAGGATACAGAATTAGTTACAAAATGGTCTCGTGGAAGAAAAACACACCTAAGGAATTGCAAGAAGACTTTGCAATTCCAGGAGTAAAATAAAAACAACCGGATTACAAGACAGCCAGTTCCTCTTACACTTCATGTAAGCATGTTATGCTTTATATAAGGATATGTTGTTTTTTGTTTTCAGTTTCAGATGAGTACCACAATGAATATTACGCTACTATTTGATAATATATTTATTTTCCTTCAAAAAATTATATATGGTGTTGAACCTATTTTTTACTTGGTGTACTACATTGATAAGCCATCTTATACCTGTCTGCTATAATAATAATAATAATCATCATCATCATAATAATCACAGTAATAATAATACTAGACACCGGTATGATGTTTATGTCATTATTAGATAACCTGCAGTTTGTTCATTTATGTCTGTTTTAATTCATCATGCATGCTCACTGGCACATGTAGATACATTACTGTAATTACTTACACACATTAGTTTATTTTCCTCCGCTTATTATTTGTTATCATTAGGCTTGATTATAACAATAATAATACTAGTATTTTTAATGTATGTAAAGGGCTGTACGTTTTATTTTACTTTTTCTTATTGACCAAATAGCCTGAAATTATTACATTGTCCCAATATGTACGGTGTGTTACGCAAATTATATTAGCATGGTCTCACTGGGTAATATGGAGCAAAACGCCCAATCTGGTAAAAGTGTGCTCTACACAGGATTTTGAACCAACAACCTTTCAGTTGTCAGTCCAGAATAATAATCAACACAGCTGCATCATAATCATAGTAACAGTAATGGTTTATTTTGTCATATATTTACATTGACAACAAATATTATTATAATTGAATACGGTTTTGTGAAATTCTAATTCAGAAGGGCTGTATTGGCATGGCGAGGTTATGCAAGTATTGCCAAAGCATTTACAGCAAAGGACTGAAGGTAACATAGATTAAGTACAAAACATAATACAGGATACTGATTGTACATTTAAAAGAATAAACATTAAAAGACAAAGAAAATCTATTTTAAAAGAAAAACATACCTACAATTAGGTCCATGAATATTTGGACAGTGACACAATTGTCATCATTTTGGATCTGTACAACACCACAATGGATTTCAAAGGAAACAATCCAGATATTCTTTAAGTGTAGTCTTTCATCTTTAATTTGAGGGTACTAACACCCATTTTTATATGTGTCCCCCCAATTTTAGGGGATCAAAAGTATTTGGACAAAGTAACATAATCCTGAATTAAATTGTTAGTTTCAATACTTGGTTACAGATCCTTTGCAGATAATGAATGTTGAAGTGTGGAACCCATAGCCATCACCAGATGCTGTGTTTAGTCCCTGGTGATGCTCTGCAAGGCCTGCAGCTGTCTTTAGTAGTGCCTCTTTGTTCTTGTGGCGTTTTGTCTTCAGTTTTGCCTTAGAAATCAAAACAAACCGGTCAGAGAGATAGCAAAAACATTGGCTGTGGAAAAATCTACTATTTGGCAACTTCTTCAAAAGAAAGAACGCACTGGTCAGCTCAGGAACACCAAAAGGCAACGGAAAACAACTGTGGCAGAAGACAGAAGGATTATTTCGCTGGTGAAGAATAACCCCTATACAAGGTGCAGGGCATAACCTGTATGTGGTAGGGTTATCAAACACAGCACTGCTGTCTGCAACATTGGAACACCAAGTGGCCCTTCTAAATGTCTCCAGAAAGGAGAGAGACACAACTTCGTCATCGTAACATATAAGACGACCACGAAGGGACTCGAACCCTCGATCTTCTGATCCGAAGTCAGACGCCTTATCCATTAGGCCACGCAGTCGTCAACAAGGGAGAGCCCTGGCCCTTCATGTTTCAGAAAGGCGAATGCGCTACGCCGACCTCAATGAATCCTTAGTTATATACATATGTTCAAGAACGTTTCTGTAGCTCATGTAAATCAAGTCACACGACAGGCCTTGAAGTTTTCTGTCAGTTTGAAAGTTTTGCTCCTGACAATCCTTTTTGTATTGTGGCATAGTGGCTGTCACAGTGGAAAGTAAGTTGTCCACAGTTGGATGCAAGCTTGCCTGAAGCACAGGAATGAACTTACTCTCGACGTTCCATGTAAAGACTGAAGAAGTGGGCTTTACCTCTGAGGGCAGGGGAATTAGCTCAGGTGGTAGAGCGCTTGCTTAGCATGTGAGAGATAGCGGGATCGATGCCCGCATTCTCCAGTCTCCAGGCATTTGTGTGCCAGTCTCGGCAGTGCAGCTCACTTTTCTTGCTGTAGGCTGCAGACGCGGAGGCTCACGTCCAGGTGCAACGAATTGTCATCTTATCAGACACCTCTGTGAAGTTGATTCCTTATTCCTTATTTATAAAAAAAATGAGTAATGGTTACTTATTCCTTATTTCTTATTGCTTACGTTTCAAAAATTAAGTAATGCTTACGTGTTACTTATTTGTGATTCTCAAAATAAGTAATTATTAAATATTTCAATTTTTTTCAAGATTTCTCAATAAATGAATTATGGATACATATTTCTTGTTAATGTTTACTTGTTTTTTATGTCTGATTGATGTCTTTTGATCAATAAGTAATGGTTTCTCAATCATTATTTCTATTTTATTTCAATAAGTAATGATTACAATTTTTTATATTTGTCCCTGTTTTACACGAAATTAGTAATAGACACTTATTCCTGGTTTCAGATTTTCAACAAAGAACATGTACATAGTTTATTATCTCTAAAAAACGGTTTCCCAAAAAATAAGAAATGGTTACTTATTCCTTATTTCTGTTTCCCAATTTTCCAAATACAGTGATGGTTACTGATTGCTACGTTTTGTATTTGGTTACTTTTTCAGTTTGCCTGTTTTTTTAATGAAATAAAAAAAAAATTCTGTTTCTAGACTCATGAAGAAACAAGCAATGGCTACCTATTCCTTCTTTGTTTCCTGGATCTCAGAAAAAAAGGAATGGTTACTTATTTCAGTTTTCAGTTCTCAGAAAACAAGGAATTGTTTCTTCTTTGTTTCCTGGTTGTCAAAACATAAGGAATGCTTACTTATTTCCGTTTCCCTGTTGCTAATACATTTATAAGAAGCGTACGTTTCTACACAGAAATGAAATACTCCTTCCTGAAGTTTGTGGAAATGACGTTTATTTTTCACGGTTAGCAATAAAGCTACATGTAACATGGTGTCTTCCATTAAGCTTTAGTAAAATCGCCAATTTGTTTGTAGTCTATTTACATGACATGCATGCTGTAGACTCATTCATTGACTTTCCACACGTGTTGACACTTTCCACTTCTGTACGACCTGTTCTTGAACATGGAGGAGGATACAGAATTAGTTACAAAATGGTCTCGTGGAAGAAAAACACACCTAAGGAATTGCAAGAAGACTTTGCAATTCCAGGAGTAAAATAAAAACAACCGGATTACAAGACAGCCAGTTCCTCTTACACTTCATGTAAGCATGTTATGCTTTATATAAAGATATGTTGTTTTTTGTTTTCAGTTTCAGATGAGTACCACAATGAATAATACGCTACTATTTGATAATATATTTATTTTCCTTCAAAAAATTATATATGGTGTTGAACCTATTTTTTACTTGGTGTAATACATTGATAAGCCATCTTATACCTGTCTGCTATAATAATAATAATAATCATCATCATAATAATAATCACAGTAATAATAATAATAATAATAATAATAATAATAATAATAATAATAATCATCATCATCATCATCATCATAATAATCATAATAATAATAATACTAGACACCGGTATGATGTTTATGTCATTATTAGATAAGCTGCAGTTTGTTCATTTATGTCTGTTTTAATTCATCATGCATGCTCACTGGCACATGTAGATACATTACTGTAATTACTTACACACATTAGTTTATTTTCCTCCGTTTATTATTTGTTATCATTAGGCTTGATTATAACAATAATAATACTAGTATTTTTAATGTATGTAAAGGGCTGTACGTTTTATTTTACTTTTTCTTAATGACCAAATAGCCTGAAATTATTACATTGTCCCAATATGTACGGTGTGTTACGCAAATTATATTAGCATGGTCTCACTGGGTAATATGGAGCAAAACGCCCAATCTGGTAAAAGTGTGCTCTACACAGGATTTTGAACCAACAACCTTTCAGTTGTCAGTCCAGAATAATAATCAACACAGCTGCATCATAATCATAGTAACAGTAATGGTTTATTTTGTCATATATTTACATTGACAACAAATATTATTATAATTGAATACGGTTTTGTCAAATTCTAATTCAGAAGGGCTGTATTGGCATGGCGAGGTTATGCAAGTATTGCCAAAGCATTTACAGCAAAGGACTGAAGGTAACATAGATTAAGTACAAAACATAATACAGGATACTGATTGTACATTTAAAAGAATAAACATTAAAAGACAAAGAAAATCTATTTTAAAAGAAAAACATACCTACAATTAGGTCCATGAATATTTGGACAGTGACACAATTGTCATCATTTTGGATCTGTACAACACCACAATGGATTTCAAAGGAAACAATCCAGATATTCTTTAAGTGTAGTCTTTCATCTTTAATTTGAGGGTACTAACACCCATTTTTATATGTGTCCCCCCAATTTTAGGGGCTCAAAAGTATTTGGACAAAGTAACATAATCCTGAATTAAATTGTTAGTTTCAATACTTGGTTACAGATCCTTTGCAGATAATGAATGTTGAAGTGTGGAACCCATAGCCATCACCAGATGCTGTGTTTAGTCCCTGGTGATGCTCTGCAAGGCCTGCAGCTGTCTTTAGTAGTGCCTCTTTGTTCTTGTGGCGTTTTGTCTTCAGTTTTGCCTTAGAAATCAAAACAAACCGGTCAGAGAGATAGCAAAAACATTGGCTGTGGAAAAATCTACTATTTGGCAACTTCTTCAAAAGAAAGAACGCACTGGTCAGCTCAGGAACACCAAAAGGCAACGGAAAACAACTGTGGCAGAAGACAGAAGGATTATTTCGCTGGTGAAGAATAACCCCTATACAAGGTGCAGGGCATAACCTGTATGTGGTAGGGTTATCAAACACAGCACTGCTGTCTGCAACATTGGAACACCAAGTGGCCCTTCTAAACTTCTCCAAAAAGGAGAGAGACACCACTTCGGCATCGTAACATAGAAGACGACCACAAAGGGACTCGAACCCTCAATCTTCTGATCCGAAGTCAGACGCCTTATCCATTAGGCCACGCAGTCCTGAATAGTGCAGGGCCACGGCCCTTCATGTTTCAGAAAGGCGAATGCGCTACGCCGACCTCAATGAATCCTTAGTTATATACATATGTTCAAGAACGTTTCTGTAGCTCATGTAAATCAAGTCACACGACAGGCCTTGAAGTTTTCTGTCAGTTTAAAAGTTTTGCTCCTGACAATCATTTTTGTATTGTGGCATAGTGGCTGTCACAGTGGAAAGTAAGTTGTCCACAGTTGGATGCAAGCTTGCCTGAAGCACAGGAATGAACTTACTCTCGACGTTCCATGTAAAGACTGAAGAAGTGGGCTTTACCTCTGAGGGCAGGGGAATTAGCTCAGGTGGTAGAGCGCTCGCTTAGCATGTGAGAGGTAGCGGGATCGATGCCCGCATTCTCCAGTCTCCAGGCATTTGTGTGCCAGTCTCGGCAGTGCAGCTCACTTTTCTTGCTGTAGGCTGCAGACGCGGAGGCTCACGTCCAGGTGCAACGCATTGTCATCTTATCAGACACCTCTGTGAAGTTGATTCCTTATTCCTTATTTATAAAAAAAATGAGTAATGGTTACTTATTCCTTATTTCTTATTGCTTACGTTTCAAAAATTAAGTAATGCTTACGTGTTACTTATTTGTGATTCTCAAAATAAGTAATTATTAAATATTTCAATTTTTTTCAAGATTTCTCAATAAATGAATTATGGATACATATTTCTTGTTAATGTTTACTTGTTTTTTATGTCTGATTGATGTCTTTTGATCAATAAGTAATGGTTTCTCAATCATTATTTCTATTTTATTTCAATAAGTAATGATTACAATTTTTTATATTTGTCCCTGTTTTACACGAAATTAGTAATAGACACTTATTCCTGGTTTCAGATTTTCAACAAAGAACATGTACATAGTTTATTATCTCTAAAAAACGGTTTCCCAAAAAATAAGAAATGGTTACTTATTCCTTATTTCTGTTTCCCAATTTTCCAAATACAGTGATGGTTACTGATTGCTACGTTTTGTATTTGGTTACTTTTTCAGTTTGCCTGTTTTTTTAATGAAATAAAAAAAAAATTCTGTTTCTAGACTCATGAAGAAACAAGCAATGGCTACCTATTCCTTCTTTGTTTCCTGGATCTCAGAAAAAAAGGAATGGTTACTTATTTCAGTTTTCAGTTCTCAGAAAACAAGGAATTGTTTCTTCTTTGTTTCCTGGTTGTCAAAACATAAGGAATGCTTACTTATTTCCGTTTCCCTGTTGCTAATACATTTATAAGAAGCGTACGTTTCTACACAGAAATGAAATACTCCTTCCTGAAGTTTGTGGAAATGACGTTTATTTTTTACGGTTAGCAATAAAGCTACATGTAACATGGTGTCTTCCATTAAGCTTTAGTAAAATCGCCAATTTGTTTGTAGTCTATTTACATGACATGCATGCTGTAGACTCATTCATTGACTTTCCACATGTGTTGACACTTTCTACTTCTGTACGACCTGTTCTTGAACATGGAGGAGGATACAGAATTAGTTACAAAATGGTCTCGTGGAAGAAAAACACACCTAAGGAATTGCAAGAAGACTTTGCAATTCCAGGAGTAAAATAAAAACAACCGGATTACAAGACAGCCAGTTCCTCTTACACTTCATGTAAGCATGTTATGCTTTATATAAAGATATGTTGTTATTTGTTTTCAGTTTCAGATGAGTACCACAATGAATATTACGCTATTATTTGATAATATATTTATTTTCCTTCAAAAAATTATATATGGTGTTGAACCTATTTTTTACTTGGTGTACTACATTGATAAGCCATCTTATACCTGTCTGCTATAATAATAATAATAATCATCATCATAATAATAATCACAGTAATAATAATAATAATAATAATAATAATAATAATAATAATAATAATAATAATCATCTTCATCATCATCATCATAATAATCATAATAATAATAATACTAGACACCGGTATGATGTTTATGTCATTATTAGATAAGCTGCAGTTTGTTCATTTATGTCTGTTTTAATTCATCATGCATGCTCACTGGCACATGTAGATACATTACTGTAATTACTTACACACATTAGTTTATTTTCCTCAGTTTATTATTTGTTATCATTAGGCTTGATTATAACAATAATAATACTAGTATTTTTAATGTATGTAAAGGGCTGTACGTTTTATTTTACTTTTTCTTAATGACCAAATAGCCTGAAATTATTACATTGTCCCAATATCTACGGTGTGTTACGCAAATTATATTAGCATGGTCTCACTGGGTAATATGGAGCAAAACGCCCAATCTGGTAAAAGTGTGCTCTACACAGGATTTTGAACCAACAACCTTTCAGTTGTCAGTCCAGAATAATAATCAACACAGCTGCATCATAATCATAGTAACAGTAATGGTTTATTTTGTCATATATTTACATTGACAACAAATATTATTATAATTGAATACGGTTTTGTGAAATTCTAATTCAGAAGGGCTGTATTGGCATGGCGAGGTTATGCAAGTATTGCCAAAGCATTTACAGCAAAGGACTGAAGGTAACATAGATTAAGTACAAAACATAATACAGGATACTGATTGTACATTTAAAAGAATAAACATTAAAAGACAAAGAAAATCTATTTTAAAAGAAAAACATACCTACAATTAGATCCATGAATATTTGGACAGTGACACAATTGTCATCATTTTGGATCTGTACAACACCACAATGGATTTCAAAGGAAACAATCCAGATATTCTTTAAGTGTAGTCTTTCATCTTTAATTTGAGGGTACTAACATCCATTTCTATATGTGTCCCCCCAATTTTAGGTGCTCAAAAATATTTGGACAAAGTAACATAATCCTGAATTAAATTGTTAGTTTCAATACTTGGTTGCAGATCCTTTGCAGTCAATGAATGTTGAAGTGTGGAACCCATAGCCATCACCAGATGCTGGGTTTAGTCCCTGGTGATGCTCTGCAAGGCCTTCAGCTGTCTTTAGTAGTGCCTCTTTGTTCTTGTGGCGTTTTGTCTTCAGTTTTTCCTTAGAAATCAAAACAAACCGGTGAGAGAGAGATAGCAAAAACATTGGCTGTGGAAAAATCTACTATTTGGCAACTTCTTCAAAAGAAATAACGCACTGGTGAGCTCAGGACACCAAGAGGCAACGGAAAACAACTGTGGCAGAAGACAGAAGGATTATTTCGCTGGTGAATAATAACCCCTATACGAGGTGCAGGGCATCAACTGTTTGTGGTAGGGTTATCAAACATACCATTGTTTTCTGCAACATTAGAACACCAAGTGGCCCTTCTAAATGTCTCCAGAAAGGAGAGAGACACAACTTCGTCATCGTAACATAGAAGACGACCACGAAGGGACTCGAACCCTCAATCTTCTGATCCGAAGTCAGACGCCTTATCCATTAGGCCACGCAGTCCTCAACAGTACAGGGACACGGCCCTTCATGTTTCAGGAAGGCGAATGCGCCACGCCGACCTCAATGAATCCTTAGTTATATACATATGTTCATGAACGTTTCTGTAGCTCATGTAAATCAAGTCACACGACAGGCCTTGAAGTTTTCTGTCAGTTTGAAAGTTTTGCTCCTGACAATCATTTTTGTATTGTGGCATAGTGGCTGTCACAGTGGAAAGTAAGTTGTCCACAGTTGGATGCAAGCTTGCCTGAAGCACAGGAACGAACTTACTCTCGACGTTCCATGTAAAGACTGAAGAAGTGGGCTTTACATCTGAGGGCAGGGGAATTAGCTCAGGTGGTAGAGCGCTCGCTTAGCATGTGAGAGGTAGCAGGATCGATGCCTGCATTCTCCAGTCTCCAGGCATTTGTGTGCCAGTCTTGGCAGTGCAGCTTACTTTCCTTGATTTAGGCTGCAGACGCGGAGGCTCACGTCCAGGTGCAACGCATTGTCAGCTTATCAGACACCTCCGTGAAGTTGATTCCTTATTCCTTATTTTTTTTAAAAATTAGTAATGGTTACTAATTCCTTATTTCTTATTGCTTACGTTTCAAAAATTAAGTAATGCTTATGTGTTACTTATTTGTGATTTCTCAAAATAAGTAATGATTAAATATTTCAATTTTTTTCAAGATTTCTCAATAAATGAATTATGGATACGTATTTCTTGTTAGTGTTTACTTGTTTTTTATGTCTGATTGATGTCTTTTGATCAATAAGTAATGGTTTCTCATTCCTTATTTCCATTTTCTTTCAATAAGTAATGATTACAATTTTTTATATTTGTCCCTGTTTTACACGAAATAAGTAATAGACACTTATTCCTGGTTTCAGATTTTCAACAAAGAACATGTACATAGTTTATTATTTCTGAAACACGGTTTCCCAAAAAATAAGAAATGGTTACTTATTCCTTATTTCTGTTTCCCAATTTTCCAAATACAGTGATGGTTACTGATTGCTACATTTTGTTGTTGGTTACTTTTTCAGTTTGCCTGTTTTCTTAATGAAATAAGTATTTTTTTCTGTTTCTAGACTCATGAAGAAACAAGCAATGGCTACTTATTCCTTGTTTGTTTCCTGGATCTCAGAAAATAAGGAATGGTTACTTATTTCAGTTTTTAGTTCTCAGAAAACAAGGAATTGTTTCTTCTTTGTTTCTCGGTTGTCAAAACATAAGGAATGCTTACTTATTTCCATTTCCCTGTTGCTAATACATTTATAAGAAGCGTACGTTTCTACACATAAATGAAATACTCCTTCCTGAAGTTTGTGGAAATGTTATGGAAATGACGTTTATTTTTCACGGTTAGCAATAAAGCTACATGTAACATGGTGTCTTCCATTAAGCTTTAGTAAAATCGCCAATTTGTTTGTAGTCTATTTACATGACATGCATGCTGTAGACTCATTCATTGACTTTCCACATGTGTTGACACTTTCTACTTCTGTACGACCTGTTCTTGAACATGGAGGAGGATACAGAATTAGTTACAAAATGGTCTCGTGGAAAAAAAACACACCTAAGGAATTGCAAGAAGACTTTGCAATTCCAGGAGTAAAATATAAACAACCGGATTACAAGACAGCCAGTTCCTCTTACACTTCATGTAAGCATGTTATGCTTTATATAAAGATATGTTGTTTTTTGTTTTCAGTTTCAGATGAGTACCACGATGAATATTACGCTACTATTTAATAATATATTTATTTTCCGTAAACAAATTATATATGGTGTTGAACCTATTTTTTACTTGGTGTACTACAATGATAAGCCATCTCATACCTGTCTGGTATAATAATAATAATCATCATAATAATAATAATCACAGTAATAATAATAATAACAATAATAATAATAATCATAATCATAATAATAATAATAATAATAATAATAATACTAGACACCGGTATGATGTTTATGTCATTATTAGATAAGCTACAGTTTGTTCATTTATGTCTGTTTTAATTCATCATGCATGCTCACTGGCACATGTAGATACAGTACTGTAATTACTTACACACATTAGTTTTTTTTTTCCTCCGCTTATTATTTGTTATCATTAGGCTTGATTATAACAATAATAATACTAGTATTTTTAATGTATGTAAAGGGCTGTACGTTTTATTTCACTTTTTCTTAATGACCAACTAGCCTGAAATTATTACATTGTCCCAATATGTACGGTGTGTTACGCAAATTATATTAGCATGGTCTCACTGGGTAATATGGAGCAAAACGCCCAATCTGGTAAAAGTGTGCTCTACACAGGATTTTGAACCAACAACCTTTCAGTTGTCAGTCCAGAATAATAATCAACACAGCTGCATCATAATCATAGTAACAGTAATGGTTTATTTTGTCATATATTTACATTGACAACAAATATTATTATAATTGAATACGGTTTTGTGAAATTCTAATTCAGAAGGGCTGTATTCCTATGGCGAGGTTATGCAAGTATTGCCAAAGCATTTACAGCAAAGGACTGAAGGTAACATAGATTAAGTACAAAACATAATACAGGATACTGATTGTACATTTAAAAGAATAAACATTAAAAGACAAAGAAAATGTATTTTAAAAGAAAAACATACCTACAATTAGATCCATGAATATTTGGACAGTGACACAATTGTCATCATTTTGGATCTGTACAACACCACAATGGATTTCAAAGGAAACAATCCAGATATTCTTTAAGTGTAGTCTTTCATCTTTAATTTGAGGGTACTAACATCCATTTCTATATGTGTCCCCCCAATTTTAGGTGCTCAAAAGTATTTGGACAAAGTAACATAATCCTGAATTAAATTGTTAGTTTCAATACTTGGTTGCAGATCCTTTGCAGTCAATGAATGTTGAAGTGTGGAACCCATAGCCATCACCAGATGCTGGGTTTAGTCCCTGGTGATGCTCTGCAAGGCCTTCAGCTGTCTTTAGTAGTGCCTCTTTGTTCTTGTGGCGTTTTGTCTTCAGTTTTGCCTTAGAAATCAAAACAAACCGGTCAGAGAGATAGCAAAAAAATTGGCTGTGGAAAAATCTACTATTTGGCAACTTCTTCAAAAGAAATAACGCACTGGTGAGCTCAGGACACCAAGAGGCAACGGAAAACAACTGTGGCAGAAGACAGAAGGATTATTTCGCTGGTGAAGAATAACCCCTATACGAGGTGCAGGGCATCAACTGTTTGTGGTAGGGTTATCAAACATACCATTGCTTTCTGCAACATTAGAACACCAAGTGGCCCTTCTAAACGTCTCCAGAAAGGAGAGAGACACAACTTCGTCATCGTAACATAGAAGACGACCACGAAGGGACTCGAACCCTCAATCTTCTGATCCGAAGTCAGACGCCTTATCCATTAGGCCACGCAGTAATCAACAAGGGAGAGCCCCGGCCCTTCATGTTTCAGAAAGGCGAATGCGCTACGCCGACCTGAATGAATCCTTAGTTATATACATATGATCATGAACGTTTCTGTAGCTCATGTAAATCAAGTCACACGACAGGCCTTGAAGTTTTCTGTCAGTTTGAAAGTTTTGCTCCTGACAATCATTTTTGTATTGTGGCATAGTGGCTGTCACAGTGGAAAGTAAGTTGTCCACAGTTGGATGCAAGCTTGCCTGAAGCACAGGAACGAACTTACTCTCGACGTTCCATGTAAAGACTGAAGAAGTGGGCATTATCTCTGAGGTCAGGGGAATTAGCTCAGGTGGTAGAGCGCTCGTTTAGCATGTGAGAGGTAGCAGGATCGATGCCTGCATTCTCCAGTCTCCAGGCATTTGTGTGCCAGTCTTGGCAGTGCAGCTTACTTTCCTTGATTTAGGCTGCACACGTGGAGGCTCACGTCCAGGTGCAACGCATTGTCAGCTAATCAGACACCTCCGTGAAGTTGATTCCTTATTCCTTATTTATAAAAAAAATGAGTAATGGTTACTAATTCCTTATTTCTTATTGCTTACGTTTCAAAAATTAAGTAATGCTTACGTGTTACTTATTTGTGATTTCTCAAAATAAGTAATGATTAAATATTTCAATTTTTTTCAAGATTTCTCAATAAATGAATTATGGATACATATTTCTTGTTAGTGTTTACTTGTTTTTTATGTCTGATTGATGTCTTTTGATCAATAAGTAATGGTTTCTCATTCCTTATTTCCATTTTCTTTCAATAAGTAATGATTACAATTTTTTATATTTGTCCCTGTTTTACACGAAATAAGTAATAGACACTTATTCCTGGTTTCAGATTTTCAACAAAGAACATGTACATAGTTTATTATTTCTGAAACACGGTTTCCCAAAAAATAAGAAATGGTTACTTATTCCTTATTTCTGTTTCCCAATTTTCCAAATACAGTGATGGTTACTGATTGCTACGTTTTCTTGTTGGTTACTTTTTCAGTTTGCCTGTTTTTTTAATGAAATACATATTTTTTTCTGTTTCTAGACTCATGAAGAAACAAGCAATGGCTACTTATTCCTTGTTTGTTTCCTGGATCTCAGAAAATAAGGAATGGTTACTTATTTCAGTTTTTAGTTCTCAGAAAACAAGGAATTGTTTCTTCTTTGTTTCCCGGTTGTCAAAACATAAGGAATGCTTACTTATTTCCATTTCCCTGTTGCTAATACATTTATAAGAAGCGTACGTTTCTACACATAAATGAAATACTCCTTCCTGAAGTTTGTGGAAATGTTATGGAAATGACGTTTATTTTTCAAGGTTAGCAATAAAGCTACATGTAACATGGTGTCTTCCATTAAGCTTTAGTAAAATCGCCAATTTGTTTGTAGTCTATTTACATGACATGCATGCTGTAGACTCATTCATTGACTTTCCACACGTGTTGACACTTTCTACTTCTGTACGACCTGTTCTTGAACATGGAGGAGGATACAGAATTAGTTACAAAATGGTCTGGTGGAAAAAAAAACACACCAAAGGAATGGCAAGAAAACTTTGCAATTCCAGGAGTAAAATAAAAACAAGCGGATTATAAGACAGCCATTTCCTCTTACACTTCATGTAAGCATGTTATGCTTTATATAAAGTTATGTTGTTTTTTGTTTTCAGTTTCAGATGAGTACCGCGATGAATATTACGCTACTATTTAATAATATATTTATTTTCCGTAAACAAATTATATATGGTGTTGAACCTATTTTTTACTTGGTGTACTACAATGATAAGCCATCTCATACCTGTCTGGTATAATAATAATAATCATCATAATAATAATAATCACAGTAATAATAATAATAACAATAATAATAATAATCATAATCATAATAATAATAATAATAATACTAGACACCGGTATGATGTTTATGCCATTATTAGATAAGCTACAGTTTGTTCATTTATGTCTGTTTTAATTCATCATGCATGCTCACTGGCACATGTAGATACAATACTGTAATTACTTACACACATTAGTTTATTTTCCTCTGCTTATTATTTGTTTTCATTAGGCTTGATTATAACAATAATAATACTAGTATTTTTAATGTATGTAAAGGGCTGTACGTTTTATTTCACTTTTTCTTAATGACCAACTAGCCTGAAATTATTACATTGTCCCAATATGTACGGTGTGTTACGCAAATTATATTAGCATGGTCTCACTGGGTAATATGGAGCAAAACGCCCAATCTGGTAAAAGTGTGCTCTACACAGGATTTTGAACCAACAACCTTTCAGTTGTCAGTCCAGAATAATAATCAACACAGCTGCATCATAATCATAGTAACAGTAATGGTTTATTTTGTCATATATTTACATTGACAACAAATATTATTATAATTGAATACGGTTTTGTGAAATTCTAATTCAGAAGGGCTGTATTGGCATGGCGAGGTTATGCAAGTATTGCCAAAGCATTTACAGCAAAGGACTGAAGGTAACATAGATTAAGTACAAAACATAATACAGGATACTGATTGTACATTTAAAAGAATAAACATTAAAAGACAAAGAAAATGTATTTTAAAAGAAAAACATACCTACAATTAGATCCATGAATATTTGGAAAGTGACACAATTGTCATCATTTTGGATCTGTACAACACCACAATGGATTTCAAAGGAAACAATCCAGATATTCTTTAAGTGTAGTCTTTCATCTTTAATTTGAGGGTACTAACATCCATTTCTATATGTGTCCCCCCAATTTTAGGTGCTCAAAAGTATTTGGACAAAGTAACATAATCCTGAATTAAATTGTTAGTTTCAATACTTGGTTGCAGATCCTTTGCAGTCAATGAATGTTGAAGTGTGGAACCCATAGCCATCACCAGATGCTGGGTTTAGTCCCTGGTGATGCTCTGCAAGGCCTTCAGCTGTCTTTAGTAGTGCCTCTTTGTTCTTGTGGCGTTTTGTCTTCAGTTTTGCCTTAGAAATCAAAACAAACCGGTGAGAGAGAGATAGCAAAAACATTGGCTGTGGAAAAATCTACTATTTGGCAACTTCTTCAAAAGAAATAACGCACTGGTGAGCTCAGGACACCAAGAGGCAACGGAAAACAACTGTGGCAGAAGACAGAAGGATTATTTCGCTGGTGAAGAATAACCCCTATACGAGGTGCAGGGCATCAACTGTTTGTGGTAGGGTTATCAAACATACCATTGCTTTCTGCAACATTAGAACACCAAGTGGCCCTTCTAAATGTCTCCAGAAAGGAGAGAGACACAACTTCGTCATCGTAACATAGAAGACGACCACGAAGGGACTCGAACCCTCAATCTTCTGATCCGAAGTCAGACGCCTTATCCATTAGGCCACGCAGTCCTCAACAGTACAGGGACACGGCCCTTCATGTTTCAGGAAGGTGAATGCGCCACGCCGACCTCAATGAATCCTTAGTTATATACATATGTTCAAGAACGTTTCTGTAGCTCATGTAAATCAAGTCACACGACAGGCCTTGAAGTTTTCTGTCAGTTTGAAAGTTTTGCTCCTGACAATCATTTTTGTATTGTGGCATAGTGGCTGTCACAGTGGAAAGTAAGTTGTCCACAGTTGGATGCAAGCTTGCCTGAAGCACAGGAACGAACTTACTCTCGACGTTCCATGTAAAGACTGAAGAAGTGGGCATTATCTCTGAGGTCAGGGGAATTAGCTCAGGTGGTAGAGCGCTCGTTTAGCATGTGAGAGGTAGCAGGATCGATGCCTACATTCTCCAGTCTCCAGGCGTTTGTGTGCCAGTCTCGGCAGTGCAGCTTACTTTTCTTGATTTAGGCTGCACACGTGGAGGCTCACGTCCAGGTGCAACGCATTGTCAGCTTATCAGACACCTCCGTGAAGTTGATTCCTTATTCCTTATTTATAAAAAAAATGAGTAATGGTTACTAATTCCTTATTTCTTATTGCTTACGTTTCAAAAATTAAGTAATGCTTACGTGTTACTTATTTGTGATTTCTCAAAATAAGTAATGATTAAATATTTCAATTTTTTTCAAGATTTCTCAATAAATGAATTATGGATACATATTTCTTGTTAGTGTTTACTTGTTTTTTATGTCTGATTGATGTCTTTTGATCAATAAGTAATGGTTTCTCATTCCTTATTTCCATTTTCTTTCAATAAGTAATGATTACAATTTTTTATATTTGTCCCTGTTTTACACGAAATAAGTAATAGACACTTATTCCTGGTTTCAGATTTTCAACAAAGAACATGTACATAGTTTATTATTTCTGAAACACGGTTTCCCAAAAAATAAGAAATGGTTACTTATTCCTTATTTCTGTTTCCCAATTTTCCAAATACAGTGATGGTTACTGATTGCTACGTTTTCTTGTTGGTTACTTTTTCAGTTTGCCTGTTTTTTTAATGAAATACGTATTTTTTTCTGTTTCTAGACTCATGAAGAAACAAGCAATGGCTACTTATTCCTTGTTTGTTTCCTGGATCTCAGAAAATAAGGAATGGTTACTTATTTCAGTTTTTAGTTCTCAGAAAACAAGGAATTGTTTCTTCTTTGTTTCCCGGTTGTCAAAACATAAGGAATGCTTACTTATTTCCATTTCCCTGTTGCTAATACATTTATAAGAAGCGTACGTTTCTACACATAAATGAAATACTCCTTCCTGAAGTTTGTGGAAATGTTATGGAAATGACGTTTATTTTTCAAGGTTAGCAATAAAGCTACATGTAACATGGTGTCTTCCATTAAGCTTTAGTAAAATCGCCAATTTGTTTGTAGTCTATTTACATGACATGCATGCTGTAGACTCATTCATTGACTTTCCACACGTGTTGACACTTTCTACTTCTGTACGACCTGTTCTTGAACATGGAGGAGGATACAGAATTAGTTACAAAATGGTCTCGTGGAAAAAAAACACACCTAAGGAATTGCAAGAAGACTTTGCAATTCCAGGAGTAAAATATAAACAACCGGATTACAAGACAGCCAGTTCCTCTTACACTTCATGTAAGCATGTTATGCTTTATATAAAGATATGTTGTTTTTTGTTTTCAGTTTCAGATGAGTACCGCGATGAATATTACGCTACTATTTAATAATATATTTATTTTCCGTAAACAAATTATATATGGTGTTGAACCTATTTTTTACTTGGTGTACTACAATGATAAGCCATCTCATACCTGTCTGGTATAATAATAATAATCATCATAATAATAATAATCACAGTAATAATAATAATAACAATAATAATAATAATCATAATCATAATAATAATAATAATAATACTAGACACCGGTATGATGTTTATGCCATTATTAGATAAGCTACAGTTTGTTCATTTATGTCTGTTTTAATTCATCATGCATGCTCACTGGCACATGTAGATACAATACTGTAATTACTTACACACATTAGTTTATTTTCCTCTGCTTATTATTTGTTTTCATTAGGCTTGATTATAACAATAATAATACTAGTATTTTTAATGTATGTAAAGGGCTGTACGTTTTATTTCACTTTTTCTTAATGACCAACTAGCCTGAAATTATTACATTGTCCCAATATGTACGGTGTGTTACGCAAATTATATTAGCATGGTCTCACTGGGTAATATGGAGCAAAACGCCCAATCTGGTAAAAGTGTGCTCTACACAGGATTTTGAACCAACAACCTTTCAGTTGTCAGTCCAGAATAATAATCAACACAGCTGCATCATAATCATAGTAACAGTAATGGTTTATTTTGTCATATATTTACATTGACAACAAATATTATTATAATTGAATACGGTTTTGTGAAATTCTAATTCAGAAGGGCTGTATTGGCATGGCGAGGTTATGCAAGTATTGCCAAAGCATTTACAGCAAAGGACTGAAGGTAACATAGATTAAGTACAAAACATAATACAGGATACTGATTGTACATTTAAAAGAATAAACATTAAAAGACAAAGAAAATGTATTTTAAAAGAAAAACATACCTACAATTAGATCCATGAATATTTGGAAAGTGACACAATTGTCATCATTTTGGATCTGTACAACACCACAATGGATTTCAAAGGAAACAATCCAGATATTCTTTAAGTGTAGTCTTTCATCTTTAATTTGAGGGTACTAACATCCATTTCTATATGTGTCCCCCCAATTTTAGGTGCTCAAAAGTATTTGGACAAAGTAACATAATCCTGAATTAAATTGTTAGTTTCAATACTTGGTTGCAGATCCTTTGCAGTCAATGAATGTTGAAGTGTGGAACCCATAGCCATCACCAGATGCTGGGTTTAGTCCCTGGTGATGCTCTGCAAGGCCTTCAGCTGTCTTTAGTAGTGCCTCTTTGTTCTTGTGGCGTTTTGTCTTCAGTTTTGCCTTAGAAATCAAAACAAACCGGTGAGAGAGAGATAGCAAAAACATTGGCTGTGGAAAAATCTACTATTTGGCAACTTCTTCAAAAGAAATAACGCACTGGTGAGCTCAGGACACCAAGAGGCAACGGAAAACAACTGTGGCAGAAGACAGAAGGATTATTTCGCTGGTGAAGAATAACCCCTATACGAGGTGCAGGGCATCAACTGTTTGTGGTAGGGTTATCAAACATACCATTGCTTTCTGCAACATTAGAACACCAAGTGGCCCTATTAAATGTCTCCAGAAAGGAGAGAGACACAACTTCGTCATCGTAACATAGAAGACGACCACGAAGGGACTCGAACCCTCAATCTTCTGATCCGAAGTCAGACGCCTTATCCATTAGGCCACGCAGTCCTCAACAGTACAGGGACACGGCCCTTCATGTTTCAGGAAGGCGAATGCGCCACGCCGACCTCAATGAATCCTTAGTTATATACATATGTTCAAGAACGTTTCTGTAGCTCATGTAAATCAAGTCACACGACAGGCCTTGAAGTTTTCTGTCAGTTTGAAAGTTTTGCTCCTGACAATCATTTTTGTATTGTGGCATAGTGGCTGTCACAGTGGAAAGTAAGTTGTCCACAGTTGGATGCAAGCTTGCCTGAAGCACAGGAACGAACTTACTCTCGACGTTCCATGTAAAGACTGAAGAAGTGGGCATTATCTCTGAGGTCAGGGGAATTAGCTCAGGTGGTAGAGCGCTCGTTTAGCATGTGAGAGGTAGCAGGATCGATGCCTGCATTCTCCAGTCTCCAGGCATTTGTGTGCCAGTCTTGGCAGTGCAGCTTACTTTCCTTGATTTAGGCTGCACACGTGGAGGCTCACGTCCAGGTGCAACGCATTGTCAGCTAATCAGACACCTCCGTGAAGTTGATTCCTTATTCCTTATTTATAAAAAAAATGAGTAATGGTTACTAATTCCTTATTTCTTATTGCTTACGTTTCAAAAATTAAGTAATGCTTACGTGTTACTTATTTGTGATTTCTCAAAATAAGTAATGATTAAATATTTCAATTTTTTTCAAGATTTCTCAATAAATGAATTATGGATACATATTTCTTGTTAGTGTTTACTTGTTTTTTATGTCTGATTGATGTCTTTTGATCAATAAGTAATGGTTTCTCATTCCTTATTTCCATTTTCTTTCAATAAGTAATGATTACAATTTTTTATATTTGTCCCTGTTTTACACGAAATAAGTAATAGACACTTATTCCTGGTTTCAGATTTTCAACAAAGAACATGTACATAGTTTATTATTTCTGAAACACGGTTTCCCAAAAAATAAGAAATGGTTACTTATTCCTTATTTCTGTTTCCCAATTTTCCAAATACAGTGATGGTTACTGATTGCTACGTTTTCTTGTTGGTTACTTTTTCAGTTTGCCTGTTTTTTTAATGAAATACGTATTTTTTTCTGTTTCTAGACTCATGAAGAAACAAGCAATGGCTACTTATTCCTTGTTTGTTTCCTGGATCTCAGAAAATAAGGAATGGTTACTTATTTCAGTTTTTAGTTCTCAGAAAACAAGGAATTGTTTCTTCTTTGTTTCCCGGTTGTCAAAACATAAGGAATGCTTACTTATTTCCATTTCCCTGTTGCTAATACATTTATAAGAAGCGTACGTTTCTACACATAAATGAAATACTCCTTCCTGAAGTTTGTGGAAATGTTATGGAAATGACGTTTATTTTTCAAGGTTAGCAATAAAGCTACATGTAACATGGTGTCTTCCATTAAGCTTTAGTAAAATCGCCAATTTGTTTGTAGTCTATTTACATGACATGCATGCTGTAGACTCATTCATTGACTTTCCACACGTGTTGACACTTTCTACTTCTGTACGACCTGTTCTTGAACATGGAGGAGGATACAGAATTAGTTACAAAATGGTCTGGTGGAAAAAAAAACACACCAAAGGAATGGCAAGAAAACTTTGCAATTCCAGGAGTAAAATAAAAACAAGCGGATTATAAGACAGCCATTTCCTCTTACACTTCATGTAAGCATGTTATGCTTTATATAAAGTTATGTTGTTTTTTGTTTTCAGTTTCAGATGAGTACCGCGATGAATATTACGCTACTATTTAATAATATATTTATTTTCCGTAAACAAATTATATATGGTGTTGAACCTATTTTTTACTTGGTGTACTACAATGATAAGCCATCTCATACCTGTCTGGTATAATAATAATAATCATCATAATAATAATAATCACAGTAATAATAATAATAACAATAATAATAATAATCATAATCATAATAATAATAATAATAATACTAGACACCGGTATGATGTTTATGCCATTATTAGATAAGCTACAGTTTGTTCATTTATGTCTGTTTTAATTCATCATGCATGCTCACTGGCACATGTAGATACAATACTGTAATTACTTACACACATTAGTTTATTTTCCTCTGCTTATTATTTGTTTTCATTAGGCTTGATTATAACAATAATAATACTAGTATTTTTAATGTATGTAAAGGGCTGTACGTTTTATTTCACTTTTTCTTAATGACCAACTAGCCTGAAATTATTACATTGTCCCAATATGTACGGTGTGTTACGCAAATTATATTAGCATGGTCTCACTGGGTAATATGGAGCAAAACGCCCAATCTGGTAAAAGTGTGCTCTACACAGGATTTTGAACCAACAACCTTTCAGTTGTCAGTCCAGAATAATAATCAACACAGCTGCATCATAATCATAGTAACAGTAATGGTTTATTTTGTCATATATTTACATTGACAACAAATATTATTATAATTGAATACGGTTTTGTGAAATTCTAATTCAGAAGGGCTGTATTGGCATGGCGAGGTTATGCAAGTATTGCCAAAGCATTTACAGCAAAGGACTGAAGGTAACATAGATTAAGTACAAAACATAATACAGGATACTGATTGTACATTTAAAAGAATAAACATTAAAAGACAAAGAAAATCTATTTTAAAAGAAAAACATACCTACAATTAGATCCATGAATATTTGGACAGTGACACAATTGTCATCATTTTGGATCTGTACAACACCACAATGGATTTCAAAGGAAACAATCCAGATATTCTTTAAGTGTAGTCTTTCATCTTTAATTTGAGGGTACTAACATCCATTTCTATATGTGTCCCCCCAATTTTAGGTGCTCAAAAGTATTTGGACAAAGTAACATAATCCTGAATTAAATTGTTAGTTTCAATACTTGGTTGCAGATCCTTTGCAGTCAATGAATGTTGAAGTGTGGAACCCATAGCCATCACCAGATGCTGGGTTTAGTCCCTGGTGATGCTCTGCAAGGCCTTCAGCTGTCTTTAGTAGTGCCTCTTTGTTCTTGTAGCGTTTTGTCTTCAGTTTTGCCTTAGAAATCAAAAACAAACCGGTCAGAGAGATAGCAAAAACATTGGCTGTGGAAAAATCTACTTTTTGGCAACTTCTTCAAAAGAAAGAACGCACTGGTCAGCTCAGGAACACCAAAAGGCAACGGAAAACAACTGTGGCAGAAGGATTATTTCGCTGGTGAAGAATAACCCCTATACAAGGTGCAGGGCATCACCTGTTTGTGGTAGGGTTATCAAACATAGCACTGCTGTCTGCAACATTGGAACACCAAGTGGCCCTTCTAAACGTCTCCAGAAAGGAGAGAGACACCACTTCGTCATCGTAACATAAAAGACAACCACGAAGGGCCTCGAACCCTCAATCTTCTGATCCGAAGTCAGACGCCTTATTCATTAGGCCACGCAGTCGTCAACAAGGGAGAGCCCTGGCCCTTCATGTTTCAGAAAGGCGAATGCGCTACGCCGACCTCAATGAATCCTTAGTTATATACATATGTTCAAGAACGTTTCTGTAGCTCATGTAAATCAAGTCACACGACAGGCCTTGAAGTTTTCTGTCAGTTTGAAAGTTTTGCTCCTGACAATCCTTTTTGTATTGTGGCATAGTGGCTGTCACAGTGGAAAGTAAGTTGTCCACAGTTGGATGCAAGCTTGCCTGAAGCACAGGAACGAACTTACTCTCGACGTTCCATGTAAAGACTGAAGAAGTGGGCTTTACATCTGAGGGCAGGGGAATTAGCTCAGGTGGTAGAGTGCTCGCTTAGCATGTGAGAGGTAGCGGGATCGATGCCCGCATTCTCCAGTCTCCAGGCATTTGTGTGCCAGTCTCGGCAGTGCAGCTCACTTTTTTTGCTGTAGGCTGCAGACGCGGAGGCTCACGTCCAGGTGCAACGCATTGTCAGCTTATCAGACACCTCCGTGAAGTTGATTCCTTATTCCTTATTTATTAAAAAAATTAGTAATGGTTACTAATTCCTTATTTCTTATTGCTTACGTTTCAAAAATTAAGTAATGCTTACGTGTTACTTATTTGTGATTTCTCAAAATAAGTAATGATTAAATATTTCAATTTTTTTCAAGATTTCTCAATAAATGAATTATGGATACATATTTCTTGTTAATGTTTACTTGTTTTATATGTCTGATTGATGTCTTTTGATCAATAAGTAATGGTTTCTCATTCATTTGTTTCCATTTTTTTTCAATAAGTAATGATTACAATTTTTTATATTTGTCCCTGTTTTACACGAAATAAGTAATAGACACTTATTCCTGGTTTCAGATTTTCAACAAAGAACATGTACATAGTTTATTATTTCTGAAACACGGTTTCCCAAAAAATAAGAAATGGTTACTTATTCCTTATTTCTGTTTCCCAATTTTCCAAATACAGTGATGGTTACTGATTGCTACGTTTTGTTGTTGGTTACTTTTTCAGTTTGCCTGTTTTTTTAATGAAATAAGTATTTTTTTCTGTTTCTAGACTCATGAAGAAACAAGCAATGGCTACTTATTCCTTCCTTGTTTCCTGGATCTCATAAAATAAGGAATGGTTACTTATTTCAGTTTTCAGTTCTCAGAAAACAAGGAATTGTTTCTTCTTTGTTTCCTGGTTTCAAAACATAAGGAATGCTTACTTATTTCCATTTCCCTGTTGCTAATACATTTATAAGAAGCGTACGTTTCTACACATAAATGAAATACTCCTTCCTGAAGTTTGTGGAAATGTTATGGAAATGACGTTTATTTTTCACGGTTAGCAATAAAGCTACATGTAACATGGTGTCTTCCATTAAGCTTTAGTAAAATTGCCAATTTGTTTGTAGTCTATTTACATGACATGCATGCTGTAGACTCATTCATTGACTTTCCACACGTGTTGACACTTTCTACTTCTGTACGACCTGTTCTTGAACATGGAGGAGGATACAGAATTAGTTACAAAATGGTCTCGTGGAAAAAAAACACACCTAAGGAATTGCAAGAAGACTTTGCAATTCCAGGAGTAAAATAAAAACGACCGGATTACAAGACAGCCAGTTCCTCTTACACTTCATGTAAGCATGTTATGCTTTATATAAAGTGTAACTGCCTCTCAGCTTTAGTTAAGTTTGTGACTATTTTTTTGGTTCCTACCTAAAATTAATAGGATATCGTAGAGGCGGAACTAATTAGCGCCATCCTTGTGTTCCGCACGTAATTAAAGGGGGCACAACATCTAAAGTGTAGAGCTAAAACATAGCATCGCAAGAGCTCTCCGAGCTAAGTAAATATTAAGAATATAAAGATATCTAAATGTATATTATCCGAGTAAAGAAGACAAGGAAGAAGGCTTTTGAGATTTAGCCCCTCCTAAGTAGGAAGCAGCCTACGAGGTATGTTTCTTTTGTATCCAGTTGTCTGTGATATATTTCATGTGCATAGCTTGTGTTAACTAGTGTGTAACTATAACGGCACAAACTGTATTCAAGACATACATACATGCATTGTATTTATAATTTCCTTTTATTTTTTTTCTCTCTTTCAACCCAGTTCTCACGGGTTGACATGATATGTTGTTGAAATAAAACCCCGTTTTTTAACCAAGACCTCGTGCTTCGTGTTGACTACTGGAGGGAGCTACAGTGAGAGCTCGTCTGCTCCGCATGAGGAGGCGAGGAAGACGGCATCGGAGAGCGCGAGTCGTGGCTGGGCTGAGACATCTCCATCGCAGCGCGCGCCTTCACAGACGGCATCGGAGAGCGCGAGTCGTGGTCGGGCCGAGACATCCGCACATGACAGCGCGAGAAGAGGCAGCGCCCACGGAAGAATCAGGTTTCATAACGCAAATTAAGCTGTAATTCAGAGACATTAAGCGTTCTGGGCAAGAGAATGAGACATTTCTTTGCATTTCCCATTAGTTAATGTTTTGTTTACTTACCTTTTCTCAAATTGAAGTGGATTGATATTGCTACTGTGTTGATATTGTGTCTACTGATGAGTAGGATGTGAATATTAAGAACTATTAGTACCGAGAGTAAGGCAGAATTGGTCATATTTAGACTTAAAAGTGAATGGTTATTACTTAATGTGGTATATGTACAAGTTTAACTAAGAGTTAATATTTTTGGTTTGTTTAATTTCATTTGTGGTAATTTAAGATTTAAATAAGGCCATATATAACTATAACAAGTTATCAGGCAAGAAGACCATAGCTCCATAGATCACAAAGTGAGTGTTACTAGTCTTTGAGTACAGTTAGTACAGTTTTTATTTTGGAAAAAGCAAGTTAATTTAGCTGCAGAGAGTAATTTTTCTCCAAAGTAGTGTCAGTAGCTGCAAGTAATTAAAGGCTGACTATTCACATATCAGAGATTAAAAACAACTACTCAATTGAGCTTAAGCTAAGTTAAACATAACTTAGATTATTGTGAACAAGGTAATTTACTCAACTAAAAAACAAGTTTAGATTTAAACCAAACTAAAGCAAAATGTCAGAGTTTGAGCTTTTCTTTGAGAGTGACAAAGAGGGTGCAGGTGAAGACGCGCAGCAGCACTGCGCAGACATGCAACCACAAGCTGCTGAAGGCACAGGAGATAACCACACTTCCTCACAAGAGCCACATAGAAGCCAAAGGGTCCGCAGGTTTACGGAAAAGGGCCAAGAACTGCACGATCAGCAAGTAAGAAGATTTGCACACCGTTTCAGTGTGAGCTACGAGAAGTGGAAAGCTATCGCTAAGGATGCCAAACAAGCGCTGAGTGGACAATGCTCAAACAACCTGCTGCGTGACCACATTACTAAGATAAGCAATGCCTCAGATAATCTGAACGTTGTTTATGAAGATTTAAGGCACATTGACATTCCCGACCAAGACACACGTCGCAGAGCAGACACCTGCGAAGCAGTAACAAGAACAATCATCCAGACTGCAAAGGCTCTTCTAGACACAAGAGGGGGTGAAGAACAAAGAGTGAAATCAATAGAGCCTGTAATTGAAGCTGCAGCCTCAGACAAAGTAAGCGTCAACTCTCACCGCACCAAGTCGTCTGCTCATTCTCAAACTAACTCAAGAATAACATCCCGTTCAAGCCAGTCTTCTGCAAGACGAGATGCTGCTGCTGAAGTTGCTGCCAATGAAGCCACTTTAAAAGTACTGCTAGAGCAAGAACGTCATATCAAAGAACTTGAAAGACTCGAAACTGAAGCAGCCAATTTACGAGCTAATCAAGAGGCTGAAAATGCAGAAAGACAAAGGGTGCTGGAAGCCAAGCGCAGAGAACTAGAAAGATTGGAGACAATCAAGAAGCTAGAGGCTGCTAAGGCGAGACAGCAAGTATATGAACAAAGTGAATGCTCAGATGAAGAAATATTTGGGCTGCTCCATCAATGTGTCCCTCCGAAGGAGAATGAGGAAGTCAAGCATGAAAGTAGCCTATTGCAGCATTGCTCCCCACCTCACTCTCTGACACAACCAAAACAAGAAGACAATACTGCAGCTCTTGTTAGAGCATTCGCAGAGTCCATCAGTGCGAGTCGTCTTCCCGTACCTGAACCAACAACGTTCAACGGCGACCCACTCAGATTTAATGACTGGAAAGTCTCCTTTCAGACACTTATTGACAGGAAAAACATACCAGCTGAAGAGAAAATATACTATCTGCGAAAGTATGTGGGTGGACCAGCCAAAAAGGCCATTGAAGGCTACTTCTTGCTAGGCACAGAGTCAGCTTATTGTGCAGCGTGGACCATCCTAGAAGAGAGATACGGCAATCCATTCCTTATCGCCAAGGCCTTCAGAGATAAGCTTGATACGTGGCCCAAAATAAACTCTAAGGGGAGTGTGGAACTTCAAGAACTCGCTGACTTCCTTCGCAGCTGTGAGGCGGCCATGTCTCAGATCAGAGGTCTTGAAGTACTCAACGACTGCAACGAAAATCAGAAAATACTCTCTAAACTTCCAGACTGGCTGACCTCAAGATGGAATAGGAAGGTGATAGAAGTGGAAGAACAAAGTCACACGTTCCCAAGCTTTAGCCAGTTCGTCAAGTTTCTCACACGTGAAGCCAAAATCGCCTGTAACCCAATAACGTCCCTCCACGCTCTAAAACCAAGTGAAAATGAGAAGATCAAGGTTTCAAAGACAAGAGGTCATGGAGCAAAGGTATTGGCAACCAACTCAGACGAGAAAGCTGTTACCACAAGCTGTGTCTTCTGTGAGAAGGCAGGTCACAGTCTACACAAGTGTCGCAAATTTATGGATGAGACTATTTCAGAGCGAGTCAAGTTTGTTCAAGAGAAGAAATTGTGTTTCGGCTGTCTGAAGTTTGGCCATCGCTCGAAGGACTGTGAAAACAGAGAGATCTGCGATATGTGTGAAAAAAGACATCCAGCTTGCCTCCATGATAATCGCACCAAAGAAGAAAGGATGTCAACACGGCTTAGTGGAGCAGGGAACAGTGGCAAGTCAAGGGAAAGGAAAATAGAGCGGCCACAAGATAGGGCAGCAAGATCATCACGTGAGTCAACATCCAACAGAGTTTTACAGAATGTTAAAGACACTCATACATCCACAGTCATTCCAGTGTGGTTGTCAGTCACAAGTGAGCCAGATCGTGAAGTTCTTGTGTATGCACTCCTCGATACACAGAGCGACACGACATTCATCCTGGAAGAAACGGCAAAGACTCTTCACACAAAGAAGGAACCAGTTCAGCTAAAGCTCTCCACAATGGCTTCAAGAAACACAGTTGTGTCCTGTCGGAAACTGACTGGACTACAAGTGAGAGGATTCTACTCAGACAAGATAATTCCTCTGCCAGTGACCTACTCAAGAGAATTCATCCCTGCAAACAGAGATCATATTCCCACACCAGAGACTGCAAAGGCATGGCCTCATCTGGAACACGTCGCAGACGAGATTGCTCCTCAACAAAGCTGCGACGTGGGCCTGCTAATCGGCTACAACTGTCCTCAAGCTCTTGTCCCAAGGCAAGTGGTGCCTGGTAAAGAAAATCAGCCCTTTGCTCAGAGAACAGACCTGGGCTGGAGCGTAGTTGGCTATGGCAACCCATGTCTTGACTATGGAGATGAAATTGGAATAAGTCACCAGGTCATCGTGAGGCAAGTGATGCCTGGTCTTCAGTCCTCTTCAAACCTCACAAGCGAAGTTCACTATGTCTGTAGAACTCAAGTCAAAGAGGTAGTCTCACCTGCAGATGTCATCAAGGTGCTGGAATCGGACTTTGTCGAAAGGTCTTTGGAGGACAGTCACATCTCTCAAGAGGATCTCCGATTCCTGTCAAAGATGGAAAGAGGCATCAGGCTCAAGGACAATGGTCATTATGAGATGCCACTGCCATTCAAGAATGAAAGACCCAACTTACCAGATAACATGGTGTGCGCCATCCACCGTCTCAGATGCCTAGAACGGAAGCTGAAAAGAAACAAACAGTACTACAAAGACTACAAGACCTTCATGGATGAGATCATAACACGTGGAGATGCAGAAAGGGTCCCAGAAGAAGACCTCAATAAAGCTCCAGCATGGTACATCCCACACCATGGGGTGTATCATCCCCAAAAGCCTGGGAAGATACGTGTTGTCTTCGATTGTTCGGCGAGATTTCAAGAGACATCCTTAAACGACCATCTCCTGACCGGTCCAGAGCTGACAAACACCTTGGTGGGAGTTCTGTGTCGTTTCCGGAAAGGTCCAGTGGCAATCATGTGTGACATTGAACGCATGTTCCACCAGTTCCACGTTAAAGCAGAAGACCAAGATTACCTAAGATTCCTGTGGTGGGAGAATGGAAATCTTGAAGCCAAACCATCCATCTACCGGATGAAGGTCCACTTGTTTGGCGCTGCTTCATCACCTGGCTGCGCTAACTATGGACTCAAGCACCTCGCAGCCGAAGGACACGGACACTTCAGTGAAGCCACCATCAAGTTCATTCAGAAGAACTTTTACGTTGATGACGGCTTGTCAAGCTTAGCGTCTGAAAGCCAAGCTATTCAGTTAGTGAAGGAGGCAAGAGAGCTCTGCAACAAAGGCAAACTCAGGCTGCACAAGTTCATTTCCAACAGCAAGAAAGTCCTAGCCTCAATCCCCAAAGAAGAATGTGCAAAAGCTGCCCAAGACCTGGACATGGCCCTGGGAGAGCTACACGTGGAAAGAGCACTTGGCATACAGTGGTGCGTGGCTTCTGACGAGTTCCAGTTCAGAGTGATTGTGAAAGAAAATCCACTTACCCGAAGAGGAGTTTTATCCACTGTCGCTTCAGTATACGATCCACTCGGATTTGTGGCACCGTTCATCCTGGTGGGAAAACAGATTCTGCAGCAGATGTGTCATAACAAGCTCAGTTGGGATGACATCTTACCTGATGATCTTCGACCCCTGTGGGAGTTTTGGCTCCAAGACCTGCAAAACCTGGCTGGTGTAAAGATTCAGAGATGCTACATTCCATTAAACTTTAAGGTTCAGAGCTACGAGCTCCATCATTTCTCTGATGCCAGCGTGTCAGGTTATGGCGAGTGTTCGTACCTCAGAGCAGTCAGTGCATCAGGTGAAGTCCACTGCTCTTTGGTAATGGGGAAGTCAAGAGTAGCCCCTGCTAAGGTTACCACCATACCAAGACTTGAGCTGTCAGCAGCAGTCGTAGCCGTCCGCACCAGTGACATGCTCAAAAGGGAACTGGAGATAGATTGCCTACAGGAATTCTTCTGGACCGATTCAAAGGTTGTCCTCGGATACATCAGTAACGAGGCCAGGAGATTTCATGTGTTCGTGGCAAACCGTGTGGAACGCATCAAGCAAAGTACGGAGTCTGCGCAATGGAGGTATGTGGCTTCCGAAGAGAATCCAGCAGATCATGCCTCAAGAGGTCTTGCAGCAAAACAACTTGTAGCTTCCAACTGGTTCACGGGTCCAAGCTTTCTTTGGCAGAAAGAGCTGACCAGCGAAGTAGTCAAGGTGGGAGAGATTGCAAGTAGTGATCCAGAGATCAAGAAGGCCCAGGCTCATGACACCCTGGCAAAGGAAATAAGGTCACTGTTAGATTGTCTACGAAAGTTCTCTGACTGGTCAAGAATGGTGAAAGCTATAGCCAGACTAAAGCGGCGTGCAAGGGAAGCGAAAGGCCTCAGGCCAAGGTCCTGGGAAAGCACCAGTTTAGAGGAAAGGAGAGATGCAGAGCTCAGCATAATCAAGATGGTCCAACAAGCAACCCTCTCTCAAGAAATACAGGGCATCCAGTGTCATAAGAACTCACAAATCAAAGACAAGGCCAACAAGTTACACAAGTTGGGTCCATTCCTGGATGACCAAGGTATCCTCAGAGTCGGAGGCCGCTTAACTCATGCTGCTCTTCATCCACATGTGAAGCATCCAGCTGTTCTCCCTAGAGACAGTCACGTGTCGGCATTACTCGTCAAGCACTATCACGAGAGAGTGCACCATCAGGGACGGGGAATGACCATAAATGAGATCCGATCCAATGGTATATGGATCCTGGGATGCAGCAGGGCAGTGTCATCCCATATTTACAAATGCACAACGTGCAGGAAGTTCAGAAGATGCACAGAACAACAAAGGATGGCAAATCTCCCGGAAGATCGAATGGAAACAACCCCTCCATTTACTTACTGCGGGATGGACTGCTTCGGGCCATTCCACATCAAGGAAGGAAGAAAAGAGTTAAAGCGTTATGGACTCTTACTTACCTGCATGTGTTCCAGAGCAGTGCATATTGAAATGCTCGACGACTTGACCACAGATGCCTTCATTAACGCTCTGCGTTCATGCATCGCTATTCGTGGAATAGTACGGCAAATAAGGTGTGATCAAGGGACAAACTTTGTTGGTGCCAGGCGTGAGTTCATTCAAGCATTAAAGGAGATGGATCAAGAGGAACTCAAAGAACTGAGATGTGAGTTCATCATGAACACCCCAGCTTCAAGTCATATGGGTGGCGTCTGGGAAAGACAAATTCGCACTATCAGAAGTGTCTTGACGTCCATTCTAGAACAGTCAGCCAGACAACTTGACTGCTCCTCACTACGAACGTTCCTATATGAAGTTATGGCGGTTGTAAATAGCAGACCTCTGACCACTGATCATCTGAACGATCCATCCTGTCCAGAGCCCTTGACACCAAATCACATCCTGACCATGAAATCCACGATCATCTCTCCACCTCCTGGAAAGTTCGTCAGGGAAGATCTGTACCTCCGTAAAAGATGGCGCAGAGTTCAACTCTTAGCCAACAACTTTTGGACACGGTGGAAAAAGGAATACCTCCTCAATCTCCAACAGAGACAGAAGTGGACCAAAGACCGCAGAAACGCTAAGGTCAATGATATTGTCATTTTGCAAGATGATGCTACACCACGAAACCAGTGGAAGTTAGCAAAGGTTATTGAAGTGTACCCAGGAAAGGACGGAAGAGTGAGAAGGCTTAAGTTGCTTATCGGCGATTCAACTCTGGATGGAAGAGGAAAGCGCATCTCTAAACCTGTTCATTTGGAGAGGCCCATCCATAAGACAGTTACATTGTTGGAAGCAGACTGAAGACTCCAGCATCCTCTAGTCACTCTTTCAACTAGTTCTTAAGTTAAGATAATAAGTAAATAGTTAGTACTTTGAAATTAATATTATGTGCAGTTTATATGCAGTATGTGTGTCTCCAAGCTGTTCTGAGAAATCACTTGTGATTTGGTGGGAGTGTAACTGCCTCTCAGCTTTAGTTAAGTTTGTGACTATTTTTTTGGTTCCTACCTAAAATTAATAGGATATCGTAGAGGCGGAACTAATTAGCGCCATCCTTGTGTTCCGCACGTAATTAAAGGGGGCACAACATCTAAAGTGTAGAGCTAAAACATAGCATCGCAAGAGCTCTCCGAGCTAAGTAAATATTAAGAATATAAAGATATCTAAATGTATATTATCCGAGTAAAGAAGACAAGGAAGAAGGCTTTTGAGATTTAGCCCCTCCTAAGTAGGAAGCAGCCTACGAGGTATGTTTCTTTTGTATCCAGTTGTCTGTGATATATTTCATGTGCATAGCTTGTGTTAACTAGTGTGTAACTATAACGGCACAAACTGTATTCAAGACATACATACATGCATTGTATTTATAATTTCCTTTTATTTTTTTTCTCTCTTTCAACCCAGTTCTCACGGGTTGACATGATATGTTGTTGAAATAAAACCCCGTTTTTTAACCAAGACCTCGTGCTTCGTGTTGACTACTGGAGGGAGCTAATGACAAAATCAATGTGACATACATTCACCCACCAACAGTTATTGTTACATTTTCATTTAAACCAGGGTTTAATGTAAATGTATTGAGGTATACATTCACTCTTATTTTAGTTTTCTCTCCTTATCCTTAACTTGCTTTGAGAGAACCTGAAAAGGCAAAAACAGGAGAAGAAATGCAAGAAGTGAGACCGAAACCAAGTCATATTGGCAACAGTCTAATGGTTAATGCAACATTATGTTTAAATAATTGCAGAACTGAAAAAATAAACATTCATGTCAATGCAAATAATGCAGAGAAGCTCTGTCTCTGGGATTATCCACAATCAAACAGTGTTTGCGGATATATCAATTTCATAAATGTGTACAGTCCTAATTAGGGTTGCCACCCGTTCCATAAATAACGCAATTGTTCCGTATTTTCATACCTGAGTAACAAAAGTAAAATCAATACAGTTGGGAACCACAATGAAACGATGTTTCCTTGGTAAACTTTTCCTGAGAGTAAGTCATTAAATTGCAAGCACGTAAGGTTAGCTCTCTACTCCCAAGTTTGCGCAGATTTTTCACAGACTCTTGGACGAAACTGTCCAAGTTCTGCGTCTGCATGAACGCAGCCGGAACAGACGTCACCAGGCGATGCAGCCACAGGCTACAAAGTGTGCACAATTTCCATGTGTTCCATGTAATTGTAAGTGCACATCTGGCAAGGAAATACATAATAATACATACATGTTTTACAGGTGTATTTCTCTCAAAGCACACATGAAATGTATATTGCAATCCAGTGTAAATATGATATTATACACAAAGAGCTTCTTGTCACCTTGATCTTTAACATGGCCTGCGGTGAATTCACCAGCACTGTTTTGAAAGGCACTGCTTCAAGCTGCAAGGAGTAACACCAAGTACACTTGGAAGAAGAAGTAATATGGACAGTCAGATAATTTAAAGAAGAGTGATATAGGAATTAAATCTGAGAAAACACAATGTTAAATTAATTCTTATTAATTCTTCTTATTATTTTTTGGCTGTTTTGCAAACTCCTCTAGTCTTTTCTTGCAATGCTTTTAAGGTACTTTTGAATGCTTGTCTCTCTGCCGCACGCCCCCTTCCCACATAGGCTATAGACAGAATTAACTTGAATGTAAACTATTCTGGTGATGCCACAGCAGGGGAGATTTCTCAAAGGCAAAAAAGAAAAAACACCTTTGACCTCATATTTCATGAAAATAAAGGTACATTTTGTCAGGATTGTGTTCTCCGAAGTCACCAGGTACAGCCATTTAAAGGCTTTATCCCTAAAATGTTCGCCCGGGGGTGGGCATGTCCCCGGACCCCCCTAGCTTGACTCCGCCTCCGCCCGCTGTTCCTTTTTTTTGTTTCTCAAAGGTTGCATCCCTAGTCCTAACACAGGGCTGAATCAACACAGCATTGTATAGCAGTGTTAATTTCGTCAACGAAAACTATGACTAAAAGTATTCGTCAACGACCTATTTTCTGTGACGATAACGAGACGAAATACTGGGAAGAAAACGATAACTAAAACAAATGCCTTCTAATTTTAGTTGACTGAAATGTGACGAAATGAAAATTAAACAAGACTAATGGACATGGACTAATGACAGTATTTTGCGAGGCTGCCGGTCACGGAGCCATTTCATGGTCCAATCATAGTCGTGCACGCCTTGTCTCGGCCATCGCATTCGTGTAACGCAGCTAATCGCAGTCTAAAATGAGTTTTCGTCGACTAATATTAACAAAAACTAATTGAAGATGAAATTACTAAAATGTGACTAAAACTGATAAGCATTTTAGTCAATAGCGTAAGACTAAAACTAAATCTAAAATAGCTGCCAAAATTAACACTGTTGTGTAGAAGGACAGAGACAGTTGTGGGGTAGCATTTGGTTTTGCAGACCATTAGTTTGGCAGCAGAAATTAAACCTCTCTGTTTAAACACAGTTTGCATTCTGAACTGCCTAGCCCTAAACTACACTACACTTCAAAATATCTTACGCATACAAGCCCTCAACCAAAGAGTAGCTCGGCCTGGAGTGGATTGGTTTTTGATATTTTTTGTTGAGTTATTTCAGAGCTTATATTATCTGTGTTTCCTAATAAGTGTGTTCGTTGTCTCCTATACTAGCATTACAGTTGTGATTGGTAATGTGCTCTGAAGAGTTTTATGAGACTGAATTATTCTGCTACTTACGATACGTTTTTTTTTTAATGTTTCTGAGAATAAGAACAGGGGAAACTCAAGAAATGGACAGAGAAAACTATTCAGCATCTCCCAGTGCTGGCAGACTGTTTGTAAACTAGACCGTGTCTGGATCGATTTCTAAATTACTATGCCGACTAATGCCCTAGTCTCTGTACACTACTCTGCGCCTTCAGAAAGAAACTACTGCTAAAACAAGATCGGCCTGAGACTATAATACTAATAAATTGAACAATCTTGTGCTCCAAATGCTGCTTTTCCTTCAAAGCTCAATGCCATGTTTGCAGGAAGAATTAAAAGTGCAGTTCCTTTGCTTCCCAGGTAGTCTGGAGACCTAAGTAATCTTCTTTAAAGGAGGAGGCGAGTGAACAGGAGAGGGAAAGCACAGACAGCTTTTTTTTTTTTTAATACAAAGAAAAATGGGAACCATGTGGAGCAGGAAGGGTGATCATTAAAATAAATAAAAAGGTGTAGAAGGCTGGAGGTGAGATAGGATTTCAAAGGCTGGATTACACCAAGGGACAGAGGAAGACAGACAGAGAGAGGGAGGGAGGGAAGTGGACCAACCTTTATTCTGAGAAATAAAAATGCATGGTCTTTACACCTGCAAGATGTAATACATTCAGCTCTATGGGTAATCCAATTCAAAATACAGTCTTGTTCTATATGCATACATTCCCTAAGACTTAGATTCAAACAGAAATTGTTCCTGAATCAGCAGGGACAGGACAAATATTTTTGTATAAATAAAAACACCCCCCCAATTCAAAATCAGAGTTCCTCTGTGGTGGTTTCCTTTATTTTTGACTGCAGGTTGACCCAATTCCATGAAGGGCTGTTCCACCGCCTTCAAAACATGAAACGTTTGCGAATGGACCACAAATAGGTTGTGGTTGACTTTGCTCCCCTCACAGTCCACACTGCAGATTCATCACCTGAATACCAAACTGGAGATGAGAAACATCCCTTTCTGTTAGAGGCAAATACAAGCACATACATGAGCAATTCTGGTTTCCTCTTGGGTGAATGAACTCAATTGGTTTTGATGATCACACCAGTGCATGTCTGGTGTCAGAGTTCACAGGTTAGACTAGTTCTGTCCCGACTCTGATGTTTCCTCAGTCTAACATATTCCCAGTTTAACAAATGTTAGGGTTAGCTGTGCATTTCCAGTTTGCTGTTTTACAGACAAAGGGACAACAAGTCACTTTACCTGAGTCACCTTTGTTGAGTAATATAAGCACTGGGGTGTGTGGAAGCTGCCAAATATCAGCACAGATGAGAATATTGTATTAAGTATAAAGGAGCCATTCAAGTTGCAAATGTCATTGTGTCATTATTTGCAGCATGGCATATTCCGAAAAGAACAATTAATGTACCTTGTTCAAAATGCTTTAAAAAAAAGGCACAGAAATGTATTCTGAGATAGACAGCAGGAAACTACATAGATAAAGTAGGAGTAAATCCTAAAAGGCAGAAGGCTTTATTTTCACTGTAGAACCACCATTTAGAATAATGCCCGTCCAGTCTGAGGCTATACCCAAGTGTCAAGTCTTATTTAAAAATGGGTCCTGAGGGTAGAAGCGAACACAAACCATCTTTCTTTCTCAGATTTCAATGTACTTATTTTGTGATTCCAAATCATTCTTTCACTACCGTTTTAAATGAGTGTCCCACAGCTTTTGCTTAGCCATTATAGTGTATAATGCTAAAGTGTATAGGCGGCTAGCACTGCATATCCAAGAGTTTTGCTTAATTGGTTGCTTGTAAATTGAAACCAATGTTATTCCAGAAGTTAAAAACAACATTACACATGGAAAGAAATTAAACAAAATGCTACAGGTTTGTACAAATCAATTTCATGTGTAATTTGTAATTGATTACGAATTAATAGTCATACTCAAAACCTCAAAACCTTGGTGGTGTATACCAGTGTCAGAAGAGCCTTACTGTAACAATATAAGAGTGAATGACAGAATGGCAGGGAAAATCTCAACAAGAATTTGATTTGTCTAAAACACATCCAGCCACAACCAGAAGTAGACTAGAAACATCAATGCAATAAAATGAAAGAACACACAACTGGCATGACAGTTATCTGGCTGCTCAAAAGCTTAATAATACACTTGGCAGTGATGTGCCAGGGAATTTATATAAATCGATGGACAGTGACAAAATGTGTTTAACCTGTGTACACATACATCCTCCTCTTGTGGCGAATAAGAGAAGCTTCTGAAATATATTGACCCACAGGAAGTCAAAGAATTGATGCTTGGTATTTGCCATTAAGTCCAGCTTCAGTAGTAGGTCAGTGTGGATAATTATCTGCCATTTCCCAATTTAGGCTATGGGGCTACAAAATTGAGTTCAGAAGCAGTGGGGAAGCACTTAAGTAAGAAATCAAATAAATACTGTGCCAATACTACTGGCATATGCAGGTCCTATTATAAATCAACAACAACAAAAAAACTAAAAACACTGGTGTCCCAAAAATGCATTGCACAGCCCTGGGGGACTGTACATGGTTACAGAGGACAAATTTAGATTTAAGAACAAAATATACTATGTCAGAAGACAGTAAAACAGATTTGTGTCTGTACTGAAAATAGTATCCAAGCTGCCACCACATCCTGGATCCTAGTCTACTGCATTTTCTTAAAATCACAAGGGATATTGTCTGTGTTCGCTGAAAGGAAGACTAATCTACATTTGTCGGTTTAGTGTGTCTATTCTTGCTAATGAATTCTGAACTCTTTAGCTCCATCTTGTGGTCATGGCCTAGAGTGTGACAATGAAAGCCACCTAGGCTTAATAGCTACACAATACAGGGTGTACCCATTAGTTAGAGAAGTCATTTGTTACGTTGCATCCTCTCTGATAAGATGCCCACCTGCAATCTTCAACGTCTGTTTCTTCACAAGTACAGAATGTCTCTAGGGTTCTCAGTTGAGTTCATCTAATGTGGTGACTTGATTTTGAAAAGTTAGCTCAGATCTGACCACAATCTCATGTGGGCACCAGAACTGGACTCCTATTTTTTATCATTTTCCTTTCTGTTTCAGGCGCATAAAGGGAGTTCTATGCAGTCATCTGCGTTTCATGTGGATGGCTCTCATGGGCCTAACCGTGCTCTGTGTAACTATTCAGATACTGGGGGTGGCCCGACAATCCAGGTCAGTTGCTGTACTTTTCAGGTACTGCAGACTATCATATGCTTATGTATGCTGGGAGCCTGCATCCAGCAGCCATCGTACAACAAGTACTGTCATATATATCAATGCAATGTTTGTGTCTCCAGGCAATCAAATTCAAGAATAGCGTTCAGTTTAACATTCACACATTGTAATACCTGCCAGGTATATTTTTGGGAAAATCTTATTCAGCAGTGTACCATTTCATCATTCTTTTCAGCATGGGGGGGAAGTATGAACAGAGGGTCCTCTTTTTACCAGAGACAGGCAAACAGATTTAATATATACAGGTAGCTTGTTCTGCATATTTCGAAGGCTAATAAAATGTTTTGTATTTTTCAGAAATGACAAGGTTCTGAAGCAGTTTGCCAACAAGAAGTTTTTGAACATGAGGTTCAAGTTTGAATTCCAAAAGACGATGACAACCACACAGCAGGGGATCGAAGTGCCTCCTGACAAGTTTCCGTTTATAAAACACACCCAGCATCGGAGCAGGGAAACCACTCTGAACGAGGGACAAACCAAAAGAACTGAAAAACTCAGACATGGCAATAACACCACTAAGGAAGCGGAGAGCTTGATGGATTCACCTCCTCCTGTAACGCAAGATGATTCCCGACCTATCATATCGGTGCAGATTTTCAGTCCAACGCAACAGGCCATTCGTCCAATCAAAAAAAGCACGACAGCTATGACCCCGGAGAAGCCAAAAGAACTCAAAAAGGAAACAACTGCAGCTCGTGGTGAAGGCATCGTCAAGACAAGCCTTAGGTCAAGTTTAGGAAGTAATGGCATGAAGTATACAGGACCTCTAAAATCCACTGACCCCAATACCAGTGAGTTACCCTTTCAACCAGGATCATTGGTCAGACCACTTGAGCGGAAAGTGACCCTAAGACAGGTTGTTAGCCATTCAGCCAAGAAAAACAAGACGGTGTCTTCAAGGGTGCCAACAAAAACATTGTCCTCCATATCAGTGCAGGCCTCAGATGACCATTTCCCAGCATCTTTAGTCATAAATCCAAAGAAAGATAAAATGTTGCAAACAAAGGTCCTACACTCACAAGCATCTGTCTTTTCTGCAGCTACTTCTGTTCAACAAAACCTGCTTTCAAAAAACAGTTCCACAATGATAAAATCCACTGCTTTAAAACCAGACAGGGGAGTGGTATCCACTTGCCAGGCAAAGACACACATCGTGTTCCTCAAAACACACAAGACAGCCAGCAGTACCATCCTTAACATTTTGTACCGGTTTGGAGACAGCAGAAACCTCACATTCGCTCTCCCCCTGAGCAGACACAATCAGCTGTTTTACCCGCTGTATTTTGCGGCTCCCTTTGTTGAAGGATTCAGGTCAAAGACCGTGAAGGGATATGACATTATGTGCAACCACATGAGGTTCCTGGCATCGGAGGTGAGCTTTTACCTGGTCTGGTCATTTAAATCAGATGTATGAACAACCTTTAATTGACTGAGGGCTCTTTTCTTGATATGCACAATGGGATAACTATAACTCTACATTGTCTTTAGACTCATTCAGAAGCTCTGTGTTTCTAACCTGATGGCAACTGCTGTTTTTAAAACATACACAAGTGTATTATTTGATGTAAAAACACCTTTTCTCTTTTAAAGTGTAGCCCTAAACTGTGCAGCCATATTTAATAGTCTGAGAACAATTATATACTTAGTCAGAACCTCTACATCAATGTATGCATCAGCTGAAGTAATAAATAATAAAGGCTTCAATTGCCCCAATACACTTTCTAACACATTGTATAGTCAACATTTTAAGAAACTTCTTTTGGATGAATGTATATACCGTATGTGATTAATCTTTCAGTAAGAAAACCTTGGAGAGGAAAGAAGGGGAAAAAAACAGATCTGTCTCATGGTTAATGTTTTTCCAAAGGAGTGTAATTTAAAAAAGGCAGACACCAAATAACATTAACTTACCACAAATTGCAAGTCACAAATGTGTACCCAATTGCGTAGTAGAAATTGACTTCAAATTATAAAAATCTGGCTTGCGGGTATTTCAAAGTTTTGATTTGCTCCAGGTCAAAGGTAATTTTGGAACTTAGGTGAGATCTAAAAGAACAGACTGACTGTAATTTAAACATTTAACGGTTACATTTTACTGCTGACATTCCGAATCTTATCTCATGTTTAGTTTATTTATTTTTTAAAGGTATATCTTCTACTTTCTATAAACAGGAGCAGCTCAACACATGCACCATTAGCACTGTTACCATTATTCTGTTTGAATTCAGCAGACCAAAAAGTATTTTAAAAGCATAACTGTGTTCACAACATAGAAAGCATTAAAAAAAATATGTTCTTCTTTTCACAGGTGAAGAAGGTCATGCCTCAAGATTCCTTCTACTTCTCCATTCTTCGCAACCCAATCACCATGATGGAGTCCATTTTCTCATATTACAAGAGCATTCCTTCATTCAACAAGGTACAAAACCTGGACGAATTCCTTACGAGCCCATGGCAGCACTACAACGCCAGCTTGACCAACAACCATTATGCCAAAAACCTGTTGACGTTCGATTTTGGCTTCAATAACAATGGCAACGATAGCCAGAGATACACTAACATGACCATCGTCATGATAGAGCAGAAATTCCACCTGATCTTGATCTCCGAGTACTTTGATGAGTCCATGATCCTACTGAAGAATGCTCTCTGCTGGACACTGGATGATGTGGTCTCCTTCAAGCTCAACAGCAGGAGCAACAAGACCAGGAAGGAACTGTCCCCTCAGGCCATGGAAAAGATAAAGCAGTGGAACTCCCTGGACTGGAAGATCTACATGCATTTCAACGCCACCTTCTGGAGGAGAATCGACGAGACGATGGGACGGGATGAAATGAAGCAAGAAGTGGCACGCCTTCAGGAGAGGAGGAGGCAGCTGATGAAGACATGTTTGCAGGAAGGAGGGGCTGTGGACCCTTCACAGATCAAAGACACCTCCCTGAAGCCCTTTCAGTACGGTGCCTCAGTCATTCAGGGATACAACCTCAACCCCCACCTGGACCCAGTGACCAGAAAATGGTGTCAGAGCCTCATCACACCTGAGCTGCAGTACACAGTCGTATTATATGACAAACAGTTTCCAGATTTAGCAGCCAAGCTGACTGCCACTGAAAATCGGTCAAGTAGAGACCAGGCCAGGACCAACCACTCAAGGAACTGGGAATCCAAAAAGGCCTTGACTAGTCAGAGACGGAATAATCAGTACGGGCCAAGAAATCATGTCCGTGTTCTTTACCAGAAAGACTTGACCAACTGGACTACACCAAGCAGCTTACAAAATGTGCCTTGAGACACATTGAGATTTTTCACCTTAGGAACTGTGAATTGTCTTCCGTATCAGAGCCAGCAGCAACTTTCAAAATGCAGGACAGTGTCATGGTCTGAGCCTACCACTTACATAGTTAAAATGAAGTTGTACTGTTGCAGCCAGTGATTCCCAAGAAGGGAACGTCAACATATCTGTCAAGCAGCCTTTTCTCCTGTTCAGCATCCCTAGCATCAGATTCAAGGAATAACCGATGTTGGACGCGAGCCAAAGTGCATGAGAAATGCTGCCAGAGATGAAGACTGATGGAGGAGCACTGGAGTGAGAAATTAACAGTTGAAACTGCAGTGGATGGCTCTGCATTGTACAACTGAATACCGTGGGAATAGGTCAGCGGTGTCATGTCACCTGGGAAACAGGACTTCGTAACTCTCAAAGGGTGGCCTATGTATCTCGAACATATGTAATTCTTTCGCCAGTTGGGGGATATGAAATAAAGGAAACCAGTAAAGCATACTTTCTCCAGAGCACATCTGCACCTAGGAAGTAATGAAGGAATGCTATTTCTCAAAGGTTTTATTAGGAATACATTTATAATATAAATAAATTAAAAAAACAGGAAGCAGGACCAAATGTAATTGAAATTCTCTGCTGTTGAAGTGTATTCCCGAGGCACTTTCTGGATAAGAAAGAATATATATATAGTTTAAGTTACAGTATTTTATTTTAGCATTCTAAAATTACCATTTTTGTACTCTTGTAGTATGGAATTCTTATTTTATAAGCAGATGAAGACCAAGCTACAACATCTGCAGCATTTGATCCAGACATCGTCTTCTTTCCAAACTGCAAGTCCACAGCACAAACAGTAGAGTTTAAATATGAAATATGAAACTAAATTAAATTGGTAAAACTGAATTATAAGGGTTACTTACAAATCCTTACCATTCTTGGCCAGCATGACATTTGGCATGACAGACTCGCGTGCAGACGTGGCCTCTGAAAACAGTGTGGGCTCACAGACACCTCAGAAGCCACAGGGGCTGCTCCTGCGTGGAACGCCAAGGAAGCGCTGGCCAGCCGAATCCCAATGCCTTGACCAGTCGCACTCTGCTGGTGAAGCCACAGCATACTTGGCTGTAACTGAGTCCAGATTGAGTTCAGCAGTGTCTGGATTGTATGGTTTTCCATGTAATAACATAAGAACATAAAGTTTACAAACGAGACGAGGACATTCGCCCCATCGTGCTCGTTTGGAGTACATTAATAACTAAGGGATCCAAGGATCCTATCCAGTCTGATTTTAAATGTTCCCAAATGTATGATGTAGAAGGCTTTTACCATTTGAGACACCCAGGATTCCAAGATCAGGACTGTATACTGCAACTCCAAAAAGACCTGTATTCCATTATCATGTTTTTGTTTTAATGTTATTTAAAAATATGTTGATTGTTCACTGTTTTTGCCTAAAGTGTTTATAAATTGTTGGGGGAAACAAATCCTGTGTTCTTGATGTCCAGGAAGTGATCATACACCATGCGTATCTAAAACGATTTTAAATTGTGGTATGATGTGATTTTAGATATGTGACGTGTTTTTCCAACATAAGAGGAATGTACTAACATATGCACATAAGTACTACATATACACAACATTATGTTTACAAGATCACTGCAACAAACGAAATCACAATAAGTCATATTGTGGAATGATGGAAACTTACTTAACCTTTGAACCTAAAGCAAAAAAAATGCTATCGATCATGCAGATATTCTTGACGGTTATTAGTTTCCCAGCTGTGGCATTTGGAGCTCTGAACTGAATCTATAATTTCTCTCATTTCAGTGATCCTTTCAAACACAAATGTATGATTGCTACTGGTTTTACAAATCCTAAAACAAACCCTGCCATGTGCGGTTTGACTGCAAACATTTAGTCAATTTTCACAAAAGAGGCGCACAGAGAAGCTGGAGCAGTTGGAAGGTCAGCTGCACCTTTTTGAATTGTTATAAACATCTCTACAGAGTTCATTCACACAATCTGTTTGGATATAAAGTCTTACAGCTGTCATTCAAACAGCATTGATTTTAATTTATATCAATGTGACAAACAGGCTAATAATAATCTATATTAGATATAATCTATTAATCTATTTCCATTCAGGATGTGGTCTTTGAGGTTCATCAGATCATACATAGCTCAGGGGTTTGTTTCTGTTAATAGTGAATTACTTTTCACTATAGGAATGTAATCAGAAATCAGATTAAGTATATTCATGTGTTAATCCTGTGGTATATTAATTCATGTGGAATCACACCACCTTATTTTAAAGTTTGGCAATAGTTAGAATTAAATTCAGTTACATTTTTATAATCAGTTACACATTTTAGTAATTCACATTTTAGAAACCTGCTATCATTATATGGATTAGTGACCGTTATCAACCGTTATCAATAGGAATAGACTTAAAATAGTTGCAATATCTTTGGTAGAGTATGGCGTCCTCTACAGTCCACATTCGACCACACCACCCACTTATTGCAGAACAAGGGCGAGAGACCCCTTGAAAGTTTGACAAGTATTTTCTCTGTGTCCTTTGAATGAAACGAAACAGGCAGACGTGTTGTACATTTAGAAAAAAACTGTTTGTTCATTTTTAAATTATGTTGACATAAAAACATGAGCACAACAGTCAAGACTGCAATGAAATCACAAATGAATAGATTAGTCAGGCACTAGAACAAAGCTGTGGGTTCTTCATTATTGTGTTGACTGTTGTTTAAGGAAAGCTCCATTGTTTGGGTGCATGAATTTGAGTGTGTGTCCCCCCAAAACAATGAACCCCAAAACCACTGCTGCTGCCCCCTAGAGGAGACTGAGTGCGAGACTAATTAAGTCCTGCTCCAGCTACACACTAACTATGGAGAGTACTGTACTAAGAGGAACAAGATATGCCAAATCACAATGTATTGACAACTTCTGTAACTGAACTACTCATAACTCAATTCATAACCACAAATCGTTTGGTTTTACATATCAAATAGTTATGTTTTTGACATTGACAATGTCATGTATTAATAATGCTCTGGTGTACACTGGTGAAATTGACATCACAGCTAACAAAAAACTAAATTAAAATAAAAACCGGTGTACAGATTGTCGGTTGAAAGGTTTTATTACATACTAAAAAATATCTGAGAACATATTGAAAGCTCTACATGAATTATTACTGCTGGAATTGCAATTCCATATTATATTAATAATACGACGTTATAATAGAATTGCGCTGTAGCCTATAGCCGACATCGTCTGTTAGTATATGCCACTAGTATACAGGCCAGCGGGCGGGGCTGCAGCTCTGTACACCCGCCTGCGCATCACAGCCGTTATTCTCTTTAAAACAATTCAGACCAAAGTATTACATGTTCAGTATAGATCATGCTTTGGGGTGTCGTTTGGGAAATGCAATTTAGCTTTAGCTATATTTTTTTGTGCCATAAATACATATTGAGTTTAAATTAGTATATGTAATTATCAATTATGCTACTAAAATAAATGTATAATTATATCGTGTTATATGGCATTCGCATTGGAACTCGATTAGCCTTGCAAAGCGCCGCAGCAGCAGCGTCAGCCCAGCGCTCAAGTGTGCTAGGAGTCGAGGCCCGGCCTTCACTCACTTCACTAACAGCACAGTAACCCTCAGTGCGGGACTACAGCCGGATCAACTCAGCTCAGCTCTTTTCTCTGTGCACTGGCACTAACTTTAATCTGCAGCCGGGCATGATCCGAGGTAGCGCTGCCCTAGCGAGGCCGCAGCTTACAGAGCTCCGCACTGACTGCCAGTTCGCAGCCATTGACCCCTCGACTCCAGGGAGTACAAACAGTAGACATCAGCCCCCAACAAGAAAAAGGAGAAAACAAACACAACACCGCCTCACCTGTCTGAACAAGTGGGAGAGAAACTCTTGCAAAGACTTCAGATCCCGCACAGCCCTCCCCTCCCCTCCCCTCACGCCTCCGAATCGACAAAGCTTATGGATCCGGTAGGTGACGCGCAGGCGCAGTCTCCAGCTGCTAATTACATAATAGGTTCCGCCTGGTACACTCACAAAAATAAATGACTTATTATTTTTATTTTACTTATAACAATTAAACATTTACTTGCATATTACTGCAAATTTACTTGGATGCACTTGTTATATTGGGATTACTTAAACCAAGTAACTGGTACTTGAATGTTTTTATCAGCTATTAATTAAAATGACTTGTAGGGTGAATTGTTTTGTTTTTAAAGTAACTTATATTAAACAATAACAAGTATATTTGTTTACTGAACATAAGTAATAGATTTACTTATATTTTACATTACTAGCAATTGCTACCAAATATTGTACATTACTAAGAATTTGTACATTCGTTTTTTGTGTGCTAGTTTTGAGTAAGTTTATTTATTAATGATTAGTATTATAGCATTGTGATAGCATTGTACTTGTTCCTTGCAGAAATTCCTATTAAAACGTTTTTGTAACAAGCAGTGACAGACTTTGAAAGAGCGCACAAAAAACTTTGTAACTAAAATAAAACATGTACGACAAATTTAAATTGAGGAATTTGAATTACACAACCTAGCTGTAAAGCAAGTACTTGGTCTTTGAGATTGTTAGCGAAAGCAATGCCAAACATACTACACGTTGTGATGTGTATCGTCTAGATGCGTGTGCAGTAGGCCGATGTGCGTCTTTCGATACTCAGTGTCATTGTGATTCCTTTGTTTTCTTTCCCCAATGAAGATGATCTCACAGCAGTCCCAGAGCTGACTCTGTGCATCCCAAAATGACCTTAATTAGCTCTACAGAGTTTGGAGATTCACAGAGAGTTTTAAATAATCTGCTGTTAAATACCTCTTCAATTACTCACCTTGTACAATTCAGATCTGTTCTACACATGTGGGATGAGAAGACGGCTAACTCAGACTTTTGGTTTCCCCATCTTCTCGGGGGCATCCAACAGTCTGTCAGGTGTAACTGAGTTCACAAATCTCCTACTTAACTGCACTCCCTAGCAGTGCAGTTGCATTGTATTTAACATGTCCATATATTGAGGTCTAGTTATCCATTCGTGTTGCTACACTTTTTTCTTTTTTGTGTCATACATACTTCCTCCTTCCCTATTGCTTCACTTGCTGCCTGCTTGAAGACTAGTTGAAAAGGAACTGGGAGACATAGAGGTAAGGTTTGATGAATAGACAGTGCTCCGAAGCTCAGCATATTGTTTTGATTATTATTAGTAGTATAATTACAAAAAAGAAAGCTTCTTGATACTGAAGCACAGAGAAAAAATAATCTAAACCTTGCGTCTTCATAACGGACGCCGAAGTGAGGAGTACGGCATGGGAATTATTTTTCAAAAGGCCGTTACTTTCACATTGGAAGTTCTCAAAGATGTAGCCCAGCGACTCCTTTAACTGTCGACATGGCGTTGAGAAAGTGCAGTTTCCTGTTTTGCACCTGCTGGCTACAGATAAGCGAAGCACGCAGTCTTTAACAGGAAATCCACCCTTCAGCTGTAGTGTGGCCCAGCAGGAAAGCAGAGAACGTAACACACACACACACACACACACACACACACACACATGCTTACCACACACGAACATACAAAACAGCCAAAGTCCGATACACTGCAGCCGCTGTTGCGATACGAGGATGAGCTGCCGGTTCTGGAGAAAGCGGGTTCTGTGTGAGTGAGATGGGCGACTCGGTGGAAAGGAACACGGACGAACCCCTGGGGTCCCTGGAGAGTGACCAGCTCAGGGAGGCCATGGGGGTCCTGGAGTGCTCCTGTGAGGGCAGGGTGAAGTTCGATGACTCTGGGCTGTCCTTGCAGCTCCAAAGGGGCCTGGACTCGCTCCGCCTCGAGAACTCCCTGACTGATGTGACCCTGCACGTAGCAGACACCGAGTTCCCCTGCCACAGGGTCGTCCTAGCAGCGGCCAGCAACTACTTCAGGTAAGAGCAGTTCCAGGGCTGCCATTATAATGTTCATTTCTGGATTCCTTGTAAGAATGACCAGGGCCACACATTGAGGGGGTCTGCCCTCACTATGTGCGATATTATTGCTGTTATTTACATTTTTGGTTCTAAAGATAAACACATTGTGAAAACCAGGTGTTTTACAGCATTTGTATGTCAGTCACAAGTTTTTCGAACACCCCCAATACAGAATATCTCCACTAGGCTGCATCTAAAATATCTACAATAAATAACACTTTGTCAGGCATGGTTGATTAAGAAAGGAAAACATTTAGGATTAGACAACGGAGAGAAGCTGGGACCATGAAACGCTATATCTTTACTTAAGATTAGGGTTAAGTGAAGATAGGTGACAGCAATGATAGCTTTAATCTTGTCTGGAACATTGACTCATTGACGCACCCTATTTTTATAATTTGCTTAGTTTTTCACAAAGTTAAAAAAATAATTGTGAAGTACTTCCCCATCAAACTATATTTTCTCTGTAGTAAGAGGACTAATGGGCATACTGTTATTACACTAAAACAATATCAATTAGTGTGGAATCAGTTGATTTTGTGAAGCACAATTTACACATTTCAAGTTAACCTGTTGCAGGTAGATTGTAGGACGCTGGTGGAGATCTAATCCAAATCAGTTTGAAGTGCGGAATGGTTTGATTAGTCCAATCCATCTTATTGAGTGCTTAAGTAAATGTTTGTATACATATTTTCTTATGAATGTGAAAAGCATTACTTATCTTGTGACCCTGTAAATCATGACAGGATCTCAGGTTGCTCACCAGGACATGGCCCTTGAGAATCTAACAGTTTAAAAAGTATTACCACATTTGTTTTGCATTTTATGGTAATACTAGACCATACATTTGGAGTAGCTGTTTGCAGTAATTGTAGCCTAGAGCCACTGCACTGACATATATATCTCCTAGGCATGCTTTTACATTGACAAGCAAACTGATTTTATGTTCACGTGGGCATTGTACTATATAAATGTACTTATCACACATTTCCATATATTTTCAGTATGTTCACATAAAAAATAAGAATATTACTGCTTTTATCTTGCAACTGTAGCTAAAATGACCTATTTACCATATAATACACTTGTCTGGTATAATTAGGTTTCTGCACAATGCCTGTTTAGAGAAGTAATATGTAAAGAAAGTCGATAAATTACAATTGAGCAGTAAGACACTGGATTTTAGACACACACAAAACAGTCAATTTGACTACTTGCCCCACAGAACATGCCTTCATTACCATTAGTCAAAGTTCATTCACTTTGTATTTGATATACTGCTCATATAAAACAATTTGCCACATAGCACTTTCACAGATTGAAGACAAAACAAAGACACTTACAGTAAAGTCACTATGAGCAGAAAAGTCAATTTAACTAGAAACACAAATCTCCGGGCACTAAAGGCACAGCGCTTTGCTTCCCCTCCGAGTCATTTGTTTATGGTGAAAGCAGACACGGGGAAGGAGTGAGTTTTTCCTGGGATGAGAGTGGATCTGTAGGGACAGGTTTGGTCGAAGTCTGAGGACTCAGATCTCACGGTTCTGCATCCTGGTCCAGCTAAAGCGGGGACCGGTCAGCAGTCTGGACAGCTAGCAGGAGCTGTTCCTTCTAAATCATTGGGGCTAGGGCAGTCTTTTAGTATTGTTCACACCTGTTTGTGCCCTTTAAGGACAACCGTCACAGTTTCTAAAATGATTTATTTATATTTCTGCATGTGTGGGTAACTATTTCACAGCAATTATTATTATTACAATAAGTAGTAGAAGTACTAATAAGGTGTTAATGATAACGCCCCACTGAATGTAATTATTAACTGAAACAAATAATTTGAGATTTTTCTCCTGGTTTTCTAGGGCCATGTTCTGTAATGATCTGAAAGAGAAATATGAAGAGAGAATCCACATTAAAGGCGTGGAAGCAGAGACAATGAAGATCCTCCTGGATTACACCTACACCAGCAAGGTGCTCATTACGAAGCAAAATGTGCAGAAAATACTGGAAGCTGCCAGTCTATTCCAGGTGAGGATTAAGCTACAGATTAATAAACATGGAGGGAGGGGTGGTTAGGCATGAGTGTCTCTGAATCTAAGATCATTAGACATAGCCCAGGCTAGATCACAAACTAATTTACAAACACACAAAAACAAAACATTACATGTGAGGAATATAATTGTGTTTCGTTCAGCTTACTCTCTCAAGAAGTATAACATTTCCAAGAATAAATTACAATTTAAAAAACAGTTAAATTTATATATATTTAACTTCATGGCCTAAGAGGCAAACACAACACATTCTTGCTGTACTTTGCTTGGAGTCAAAAAACTCTAATGGCACAATATCGAGATACTTCTGAAATTGGTTTTGTGTCTAGCAGTATCCAATTTTCCACATCAGAGAGTTGGTACTCCCCTACAAGCAATATTTCAGACAATATTACAGCTCAAGTCTTCCAGGACTTCTTGGAGTCTTCCTAAAATGAATATCTTACCTCCTGACTGAAAACCTCCGGATACAAGTTTATGGTCCCTTATTTACATCCAATGGTGTAAATATAAAAGCTATAATTTGTAAAACAATGTACACATTGTTGGAGTTAGTTGATCAGTCACTCAGTGACAGTGGCAATGATTTTGAGGTAACACTTTACAAAAAGTTACAGTGTATTTACATAGTAGGTACTAAGCACAATGTAATTATGCATTATTACAATGTACTTAATGTGTAAAAATGATTAACAGTAATTGTCTGATAAGGAAGCCCATCAGGAGGCTACCTTAGGAGCATGGCGGACTTTTTACATATTGAGTACATTGTAGTAATGCATAGTTACACTGTACTTATGAATAACTACATACACCGATCAGCCATAACATTATGAGCACTGACAGGTGAAGTGACTAACACTGATAATCTCGTTATCATGGCACCTGTCAGTGGGTGGGATATATTAGGCAGCAAGTGAACATTTTGTCCTCAAAGTTGATGTGTTAGAAGCAGGAATAATGGGCAAGCGTAAGGATCTGAGCGACTTTGACAAGGGCCAAATTGTGATGGCTAGACGACTGGGTCAGAGCATCTCCAAAACTGCAGCCCTTGTGGGGTGTTCCCAGTCTGCAGTGGTCAGTACCTATCAAAAGTGGTCCAAGGAAGGAAAAGCAGTGAACCGGCAACAGGGTCATGGGCGGCCAAGGCTCATTGATGCACGTGGGGAGTGAAGGCTGGCCCGAGCTCAAATTGCTGAAAAAGTAAATGCTGGTTCTGATAGAAAGGTGTCAGAACACACAGTGCATCACAGTTTGTTGCGTATGGGGCTGCGTAGCCGCAGACCAGTCAGGGTGCCCATGCTGACCCCTGTCCACTGCCGAAAGCGCCTACAATGGGCACGTGAGCATCAGAACTGGACCACGGAGCAATGGAAGAAGGTGGCCTGGTCTGATGAATCACCAGTTCAAGGTGTTGACTTGGCCTCTAAATTCCCTCTTTCAATGTTAATTACAATTCTGTGCAATAGTCAAAAAATACATGTTTAATGGACAGGTGACTGAATTCAATATAGAAATGCATGCAAGATGAAAAGCTAAACAAATATACAATTCATGTTAAATTAAACCAAGGGATTCCACACGTATTATACACGTAAGAAACGGTCCATGAGTGTAAGATGCATAGTGTGCAGCTCCGATCTGTCAATCGCCTCCAGTGGAATTAATGACTGTAGGAGATGCATGGACGTAAGTATATAGTCATGTTTATTACATGTACCATATGAACAGTTTCAAAAAGTTTAACTCGGTTACTGTATATCATAAGTCAGTATACAAAAACAATGTTAACATCTTCCTGCTATGTACATGTATGTATTTGTGTACATGTATGTGTAAGGGTGACAGTGAAGCAGTGGAGCAGTGGTTAGTGGTGCTGCCCCACAGTTTCTGGGCCACGGGTCAGATTCCTTGCCTGTCTGTCTGTGGAGTTAGCTCTTCCCTTGGACGCACAAGTTGTCAACAGATGCTCCGATCCCTAATGATTTTGGCGTAAGATTATTAAGGCTAATACATTGCTAAATGTCTCTATACATCAGACACTACAGGCCTTTGTGAAGGCGTATGAAAACACTTGTAGCCAGGAGCTGGTGAAAAGCAGAAAGAGGTTTTGACTATATCACAGCTTTGGCTTCTAACTGAACTGTGGTAATGTAGGTGTTTCTGCATAAAACCAGCCCCTTCCGCAGTGTTCACACAAATAAATTAGCGACAGGTTTCACTTTTACAGTAGTCAGTTTTCTCACTCTTACTGTAAATATGTCAAAGATTTCCCACACAATCAAAACGAAACTTTTTTTGTGAATTAAAGGCTTAAATAAAGGTTTAAAACAGAAAAATATCTTTAAGACGCATCTTTACGATTTCTAATGATTTTCATCTGGGAGTAAAGTGCACCTTGCAAAAATCAGTAAACTCACTAATTTCACTCATTTTTTTTATACTGAATATTAGCTTCCTAGATACACTCAAGTTATTGTAATAATGTTAGGATTTAGTTTATGTTGTTAGTAGTTGGTTCCAGTTTCCTATCATTTCATAACCAAAGTTTGTAGAAATAAAACACATGCCCCCAGGCCTTGTAATATGGAGCAAATCATGGTTCAATATCACTTGTTAATAGAAACTTGTCATTCAGTAGTATTTGTGTCAACAAGCCACCTTTAGATTTCAACGTGTTTATTTCACTTAAAAAAAAAACTAAAAAAAAAAAAAACTATAACAGAGGTGTGCAAAATCATTTGAACCTTTTATTTATACCAACCAGCTGAAAACCTTTAGGGAAGTGAAAACCAATCTGACTGCTGTTTTCATTTTTGTTTCCATTTCTATGTGTCTATTTAAGCAGCCCCAGGGGGCAAAAAGGTGCTTGTTTATTCCTGTGGTGAGTCACAAGAGATACATTGAAAGTCGCAGAGATAAATTTAGAGGTTGGTGTGTTACTGGAACGCTGTACTTGTCAAGCAGGGCAACCTGACATCTTGATTATACTAGTCTTAGATCGGAGATAAGCATGAGTTAGCAAGCTTGGCTGTTTGCAGTATTTCCAAGAGCCATTGCTAAACAGTTAGCATATTCTTTTTTTTTAATGGATAACTATTGCAGTTTGGAAAACGATTGATCTATATGTCCTCATTTTGGGGGGATAAAGTACCTGTGATTGTTCTGTTCAATTCCCTCACATTCCCATCAACATCAACATCAGCATCATATTTCAAATTAACAAAATTATCCAAGACTGTTTGTGGTCACCAGAAACAAGCGTCCTTTCAAACCTCCTTCACTATTATATTAAAGCCCAGCTTCCTTTCTTCTCGCCACAGTTCCTGCGGATGGTGGATGCCTGCGCAAACTTCCTCACCGAGGCTCTCCTCCCGGACAATTGCGTGGGCGTCCTGCGCCTCGCCGACACGCACTCCTTGGGCGTGCTGAAGACCCGGGTCCAGAACTACATCATCCAGAAGTTCCCCCAGGTGGTGGCCTATGAGGAGTTCCTGGAGCTGCCCGAGGACGTCTTCTGTAGCATCCTGCAGAGGGACGACCTGTGCGTGACGGAGGAGGAGCAGGTGTTTGAGACGGTGATGAACTGGGTACGGGCGCAGGAGGCCGAGCGGCTGCCCCTGCTGCCTGACATCCTCAGACACGTGCGCCTGCCCCTGGTGGACCCCTGGTACTTCGTAGAGCGAGTAGAAGGAGATGAGTTGATCCGCAAATGCCCCGAGGCTTTCCCTCTTCTGCAGGAAGCACGGATGTATCACCTTTCTGGAAATGAGGTGGGCTAATTTCTTCCAGGAAAGGAGACTTTGATCTCATTAGGTAAATGTATCCATAAAGTTACAAGTATGGATACAAAACAATGTATGTAAACAGATAGTTTCAAAGCATGTTTTACCACCTTGTTATAAAAGCCAAAGACATTGTTTATTTAATTAATTTACTTCCCCAAAACTGGTTTCCCAAACCTCTGTGTGTAGTGGTGGACCAGTGTTCTGATTTGGTCTAACCCCTTGGTGACCGGACATTTGGAAGTCTTAGAGTTTAGTTATATTATTACAGTGGCCCTCCACTTAATTCGTACTCTTCGTTTTGTAACAAAAATATGATTTACAAGAAGTGTGAAATCTTTTTTCCCCAATAAATCTATTACATTTTGAAACTGACACGACTGCACAGAGCAACATCTTTGAGCATTTTGAACAAACGAATGATAATTGCTCGCTTGCACTCCTTCTGTTAAATAATCTTTTTGTCATCATTCCGTTGCAGTGAGAGAATGACTATTTTAAAGGTGAGCTATCCACTCTGATGCACTGAATGGCCAGTTCTCTTTGTGGAGTCGTCTCACTGGTCTTAATCATAGGATACTGAGTAGTAACTTTTCTTCTTTCCAAATACTGCAACTACAGTAATGTGTGTCATATGAGAGTGCGGTCAGCGTGTCTGAGGCCCTAGTCAGATTCATTTAGCACTGCAAGTTACGAAGATGCCGCAGACAATCCAGTACAATTTACAGCTTTGTTAAATGACTATTTGATTCTTTGCACGCACTGCTCATTTGAGGAACTCACTCTGTGTGGCGATTCCAGGTCATTTCCGAGCGCACAAAGCCAAGGGTGCAGGAGTTTCAGTCGGAGGTGTTCATGATCATCGGCGGCTGCACAAAGGATGAGAAATTTGTGTCCGAGGTGACTTGCCTCGACCCCTTGCGCCGAAGTCGGCTGGAGGTGGCCAAGCTCCCCATCACGGAGATGGAGGCCGAATCAGAGAACAAGAAGTGGGTGGAGTTTGCCTGCATCACCTTCAGGAATGAAGTGTACATATCAGGTAAGTGCGCCCCAAAATTAAACCACCAGCGCCCCACAGTCACAGTAATTGTGTTCATAGAATCAACTCTCAATCTAAAAATGAAAGATTGTGGTCAATTATTTCCCACAATCAGTTTTAAAAGTTATATTATGTAACAGAGACAGTCAAATATATTTAATGTGGATTCATTTTTTATATACATTCTTCTCTTGGTATATAGCTGTGCAGACATACACAAATATACACCAAATCACACATTTTTATAATTGGTTTTGACTTACAGAAAATACAACCTCATCTTTTTTTCATGTAAATGTGAGTTTAAATATGAGGATGTGGTTTGGCAGGACTTTTCTTTCTCTGTTTTCTTTTTATTTAGTGTGTGAATTGAAACCCTTTGTTCCTGACTGTAGCTTCCTGTGAGAAAACACTATATCTTATCTGTGAAATGAGTGTCTGAAGAGTTGCTACAATAAAATACAAAAAATGGGGTGGGGGAATTAACATATGTATAAAACTACATCAGTTGCCATATGAGCCTAATATAATTACAATTATAGTAACAACAAAATATCTTTAAGAGGATGTAGCTGTCTTTTATGCAGAGTATTTTACAGCATCTCAAACATGAGATGAAATAGGTTTCATTTTGTATTTCATACTGAGAAATGAGTATAGGGGAATCGAATTCAAATAATTTGCTCAGACTAATCCACAGTATGACAGAGACAGAGAGCAATCTGAAACTGGGAACTCTCTCTTATATCGCCAATTTCATTAAGCAATGAATTGATGATCTTCCTCTTCATTTCTTGGTGTATTCCATGGTTTCACTCAACGCACTCTGTAATTGTTATCCACTTTTATTAAAATCCATAAGAGAGTTAGGATGCAGATTCATATCTGACATTTCTTCTGTGAAGCCCTGTTTTGTGGTTTGGGACAGAGTTGTCTATTCAGCTGCCGCATGGCGGGGATTTCTGTGTTTGAATTAAGCTGTTGTTTTCGGTGTAGGTTCCTTCTTTCACTCTTTAGTTCCTTTGTGACTGAATGTGTCATTGGTGCAGGTGGGAAAGAGACGCAGCATGAAGCATGGAAGTACAATGCCTCCCTCAACAAGTGGATCCAAATCGAGTATCTCAACACCAGCCGTTGGCGGCACAAGATGGCAGTCCTTGGAGGGAAAGTGTATGTCATCGGTGGCTTTGACGGCGTTCAGAGACTGAACAGTGTGGAAACATATGATCCCTTTCACAACTGCTGGACGGAGGTGACGCTTTCTCTGTTAACTAATTGTGAAGGATGTCCCCAAACATTCAACTTAAAATAGCCTACATCACTCAAACACACCCAAACAAGCACCTGTTTTAAACTTCTTTTTCTTAAAGTGGTGGTCTTCACTTCTTTACAAAAAAGCCTACATGATGTTGCAAAAATGGTGACACAAAAGGTATCACTTACACAAAACATCGCAATGACAACAAAGGCGGACTTGAACAGTTCCAGCAGCAAGGCAGGGATGAGAATTCCTCCGTCACATCATATAGTTTAACACTTACTCATCTCAGGCGACCTCAGCCAAACTGGTGGATGTTGCTTTACAAACAAAGATGTGAAAAAGTCATGGAAAAGCAGCAGCATCAATGCAGTGATTCGACTCTACTGGTTCTGTGAAAGCACTGATTTGTGTGCTGCAGTCTGCAGGACAAACACATTCCTGGTTTATTTTCAAAAGGAAGGAGAGTGATTGATTCTCCTACATTGAGACCCCCACCATGTAAAGCAGGGGTGCCCAACCCTGGTCCTGGAGGACCTCCCACCCTGCTGGTTTTTGTTCCAACTGAATTCTCAATTACTTAATTGAACCCTTAATTGAACTAATCATTTCCTAAATCAGAGCCTTTTAATTATTTTAAACAGTAGGGGTTTAATATTAAGTACAGGATTGTATAAATAACTTATTAATGAATCAACTTTTTTATTACACAATTTTAAAAGTGAAATCTGAGCAGATTATTACTTCAATGAAAGTTATTAAGAGTCCAGAACCAGAGTTGAGAACCACTTATTTAAATTCCTGAAAATAAATATCTTATCATTCTATTAATAACCATTATATATAGTTAAATATTGAGAAACTCAGTGACCTACAGTGGCTCCCAGTGGTTTTCTTCAGGAAAGCAAGATTATAACACCAAGCACAGAGAAGACCTCAACAAAACACAAACGAGTGTATAATAATACGACTACTACTACTAATCATTTCTCTCTATATATAAAAGATATCCAAAATTATCTAAAATCATGTTGAAAATATCGATTCCATCACTAACCCAGTGCTTCATCCTCTGTCTGGATCCAAAACAATAGTTTTTACATTATTTTTTTTACATTCACCCATAGAGAACCAGGATTGTGCAAGAAGACACTGTCTCTTTAAACAGGATGTGCAATTGATTAGTAATTAACTCATGAAAAATCTCTAAAACTATTATTGTAAAGCCTTTCATGAGTACATCATGAGTACATCGTGCCCCCCAGTCTGTGTCACTCTCAGTGCTGATCCTGGTGTTTGTATTTCCTCTCAGGCGGCCCCGCTGATGTTGAACGTGAGCTCCTTCTCAGCCGCGAGTTACAAGAAGCAGCTGTACGTGATTGGAGGAGGACCCAATGGCAAACTGGCC